>NC_081353.1:28380858-28394887 GCF_029784015.1 Lycium ferocissimum | reverse complement strand
CTTAAAGCCACCCAATTTTGAGGGAAAAGATTAAAGACCACCCCAGCGAAGGACAATCTAGCAAATTGCCCAATTTTCTTTATGAACTGACTTCTCATAAAGTGAGGAAAGGAGTCTTATTATTATTGCCGTCTCTTCGAGAGAGCAAAATCAAACACGGGAAGAAAGTAAGGGAACCAACTAAGCAATTTTTTTTTTCTATATAAAAGTTCATAATATTGACAAGGAAAAAAAAAACAAGGCATTTCACTAAAGTGTACTCTTTTCTTCTTCAACGTATAACTAAGTTTTTGAAAAAAAAAAAAAAAAAAGTTTTGCTGTTTTTTTTTTTTTTGATTTTTACCCCTCGCCTCCATTTTTGGATTTCCAATTATATAATTATTAATAAAAAGAAAAGAAGAATTTTACTCCTATTTAAGTTGATCATATAGGGTTTATACTAGTACTAGGGTAATATTAACGCCAGCCCTTCCTCGTACGATAGGAAGCCAAAGAAACAAACATTCACTTCAAACACCAAATTACCTAATGGCAGATCTACCTAACGAAATCACTATGATTATTCTCTCAAATTTACCCGTGATATCCCTCTTACGATTTAAGTGTGTTTCGAAGCAGTGGAGTTCTTGGATTTCATGTCCAAAATTCCACCTTTCCAATCAACGGCCAGAAGGAGCGGTCGCTATGTTGGATAGCTCCTTTCGATTCATAAGCCAACGACTCACTTTGGAAGAGATCAATGATCCTTTCATGGAACGGATGGATCAGACTTCTAGTTGTTTGTTTTTGGGTTCTTGTCATGGTCTTATACTTTTTAATGTAAACGAGCATATCTACTTGTGGAATCCTTCCACCAGATTTCGCGCCAAAGTGCTTGAGCTTTACTTCATGTTGGGTGACTATTATACACATGGTGGACTTTGTTTCGACACCTCCAAGAATGTTTACAAGGCAGTGCTGATCGGTAATAGTTGCTAGTCTTGAAGACAAACAATGGAGGCTACTTGAATTTCCGTATGATATCCTTTCAGTCTGTGATGGGATTACACTGCATGGACGAATCCACTATAGGGTAAGGGTTAAAGAGTCTTACATTAGTTACAACGAACACTGACTAACGCATTAGTTTATTTTGATACTGCCTCTGGAAAAGTTTCACATCTTTCCGGTCCTGAGCCTAAATCTGATCAAGAAGAGAACGTTATAGCTGGTTTAGGAGTATTAAATGAATGCCTTTGTATGACTCTCACTTTCAGGATGATAAAAACGTTGAGATATTGGTCATGAAGGAATATGGAGTAAAAGAATCATGGACATCCTTATTTTTCATAAGTAATTCAGAATTAGATCCTTATTTGGGAACTATAGCGCCCCTTTTCATGACAGAGAATGGAGAATTTGTTTTGGTAACATGGAATAGTGAAAAAATTGTTTGGTACAATCCTAAGAATAATAATATTCTAAACGTTGTTGTTGACGGGAAGACAGAATATATATGGGGCACCATTCGCTATGTGGAAAGCTTAATCTCACCAAAGGAGTACGTTCTACTGTAATACACTACAAGAAAGTACAGAGACAATGAATCCTTTGCAACAAAAATAATATTGTTGTAAATTAATCTTTTTTGTTGCCAAACAACTTAATTTTATTGTCATAATATTGACTATTGTAGCAAAAGAGTATTTGTGGCAACAATAAAAAAAGTTGTTGCAATAATGTACCTAAATGGAAAAAGTTTATGCAACAACAAAAAACATTTGTTCCCAAAAGTGCTCTTTCCAACAATAATCAATATTATGACAATAAAAAAAAAATTGTTGGCAAATGTCTTTTTTGTCAGTAGTGATAGAAAACGGCACAAAAAGCTTGGACAGAGATTTGAAAAGCTTCCTAATCCCCTTCTTTTTAAAAACATAGTTGATGAATAGCATGAAGTTGATGAATAGCATAAATTGTTTTTGGTGTTGAAGTTAATTAAGTTGTGTCATATATGTTCCTTTCCTCTAAACATAAGAAATAAAGTAGCAAATAAAACAGCTCTTTTGGTGTAGCATGAATTATACATGCACTTTTAATGTGTGAAATATTTTTGAAAAGCATATTTTTTGGTGAGTAGTTGGCACTGGGATAAGCTCCATAGTCCATACACATATAATGAACATGTTTCTTTCTACTTGGCAACATAGGATCTAGTTTTCGTTGAACATTTGCTAGCTGAGATTTCAATCAGGATGGAATCTGATTGCCTCAGAAAATTAATTTCCACTTGAAAGCTGTGAATGACGATCGATATGAGAGCTAGAATTTTCACTAAAGGGTGTCCAAAATATGAAAAGTAAATACATAAAAAATTCAATGAAATTCAACATATATTGTGTATTCATAAAAAATTATTTTAACCTTGAATCGGTACCAAAAGATCACTATTTTCCAGAATGTCGGTGGGAAACCTAAATAGTAGTGTTTTGACATGGAAACATTATGAAGTTTCCCACCATTTCAATTGGAACATGTTTCCACCATGCGTTTTCCCGGGAGATTATTCGATGGGAATGAGGTGAAAAAAATAATGTTTTATAGTACAAACTTCACACTGAATGTCAGTTGAAAAAACTTTTGTTTCTAGTAGTGATGCAAGCCCACGTGCCTCAAGGCCATTTACAAGGAGCCAAGCCCGGGAACTACAACACTTGCAAAGCCTATTCATGAAGCGGAGGCTCTGAGTATACTTTTGATGAGCACTTTGGATCCCAAGTCCATTTGTTGATGAAGATTGCTTGGGGAGAAGAAGAGGAAATGGGAAGTCACCACAATGGCTAAGAGACGAAGAGTTGGCTATTCTTGCAAAGGAGATTTCAAGATTTTGAAGAAAGAAGAATAGCCAAACAAGGCCCTTGTCTCATTAAGGGTGTTTATGTCATTTTGCTTTCTTTTATTTCTAGCATAGTATAAATAGTTCTCTTCTTCTTCATGGAAGACTTAGACTATTTTGAATATTGATATTTTGAGAATTGTAAACTCCTTTTGAGTGTTGAGAGATTGTTAGCCTTGGATTGGGTGTTTGTTGAGAGGATAGGTTATTAGGGATTCTAATCCCTTTTGGTCATCCTAAGAATTTGGTTGCTTCTTATTCTTAAATTTAGAGGTCTTAGTTTTCTATAACTTTGGTTGCTAAATTGAGTCTAAGTTGTGTCAAATTATCTATCTCTTTTAATTCTTGCGTTTTCTTGTTATTTTCGTTTTGATTATTGTATCAAGTAGTGAATAAACTGTGCAATTTTCTGCCTCCAGTAGCGACATTATTATAAGAGGGACATTGTTGAAATTTGTAATGGCTAGGCCAGGTGTGGAATCTCAAAAAGAGGCTGACCCAACTTAGATTATAGTCATTTTGCCTAAATTCGAGCAGTTTCTCGAAAACTCGCTATACATATGGAACTTCTGAGTATTGATAAATGCTCTTGTCATTCACTTATAGTTTATACTCTTGGCTCTATCCATGAATTATCTGGTAATTGATCTTTCACAATCAATCTAGTAATGAGTTAATTAAACCTGCCACCAAATGCACAAATCTAGGCATGCGTCTTTTCAGTAAAATAGTTTTCAAGAAATATTAGATCTATATTTCCAACTTAACAGATGTTGTATTAATACCACTCAATTATATTACGTTTGCCTTATTTCCCCTTACTATACTATTTTGCCATTTTTTTGACCTCACTAGAAGAAACAGGCCAATATTTAATTTACATGGCACAGACCTTCACCACTTCAAACGGGGGCCAAGCCCGCACGGTTTTTTCAAAAGATCTCACATCATTAAGAGTAACCAACACCTTATAAGTAGCTCCTTTTTCTTTTCAGCTACTAATGTGGTACTTTGTTCGCACACCCAATCTCCCCTCGAACTAAGTTCCACATGACTCATCACCGGTTAGAGATTCAATGTGTCTTTGTGCCACCCACATCGTCAGTGAATTTACGATCACCGAAGCCCAAAGGCTGTGTATGCATCTTCAAAGCTATGGGTAAAGGTCATAAACCGGCCCATAGACGGGCAAAGGCACTAAGCCGGGCCCACGCCACACTCTGCCATCTACATACTCATCCAGCCAAACCATTGGCTCTGATAGCAGTTGTTGGGCTAAAACGGCCCAAAGATACTCTTAACATGATGTGATATTATCCGCTTTGGGCCAAGCCCCCACGGTTTTCCCCAAAAGGCCTCACATTATTAAGAGTATCCAATACCTTATAAGTAGCTCCTTTTTCTTTTCAGCTACCAATGTGGTACTTTGTTCGCGCACTCAACAATCTCCCTCGAACTAATTTCCACATGACTCATTACGGGTCAGAGACTCAACGTGTCAATGTGCCACCCACATCGTCAAAGTATAGGCTATGTATGCATCTTCAAAGCTATGGCTAAAGGTTGTAAACCGACCCATAGATGAGCAAAGACAGTAAGCCGGGCCCACGCCACACTCCTCCATCTTCATACTCGTCCCGCCAAACCATTGGCTCGATGCAGCTTGTTGGGCTAAACGGCCCAAAGATACTCTTAACATGATGTGATATTGTCCGCTTCTGCCAAGCCCGCATGGTTTTCCTAAAAAAGGCCTCACATCGTTAAGAGTATCCAACACCTTATAAGTAGCTCTTTTTCCTTTTCGCCAAATTACTAATGTGGTACTTTGTTCGCACGCCTAACAATCTTCCCCTTGAACTAAGTTCCACATGACTCATTACGGTCGAGATTCAACGTGTTCGTGTGCCACCCATCATTATGTGTATTTACGGTCACCAAAGCTCAAAGGCCGTGTATGCATCTTCAAAGCTATAGGTAAAGGCCGTAAAACCTTGACCCGTAGAAGGGCAAAGGCACTAGCCGGGCCCACGCCACACTCGCCATCTTCATACTCGC
Organism: Lycium ferocissimum; assembly: GCF_029784015.1. Classification (NCBI taxonomy): domain Eukaryota; kingdom Viridiplantae; phylum Streptophyta; class Magnoliopsida; order Solanales; family Solanaceae; genus Lycium; species Lycium ferocissimum. Next base: position 28,389,957 of record NC_081353.1, on the reverse strand, counting down.
CCCGCCAAAAACCATTGGCTCGATACCGTTATTGGGGCTAAAACGGCCCAAAGATACTCTTAACATGATGTGATATTGTCCGCTTTGGGCCAAGCCCGCATAGTTTTCCCTAAAAGGCCTCACATCACTAAGAGTATCCAATAACTTATAAGTAGCTCATTTTTCTTTGCAGCTACCAATGTGGTACTTTGTTCGCACACCCAACACTTCACCCTTCTTTTTTGAATTAGAAAGAGCAGGTCTTACTTATTCAGGTGTGATGGAGAGAAAGAGAAGGGGTGTGGTTGGTGTGTCACTAGGTCGGTGAGGGAACCCGTAGAAAGAGGGGACGACTTACCGAATGCACATCAGAAATCGCCAACATGAACACAAACGAAATCTTGAATTGCGTATAGATAGAAAACGAACCACTTCTATTCTCGGAGCTGAGGTATATGAATTTGGAACACGTGAAAATAAATATTGCTTTATTCTTAAACGATTATTGAGTTACTCACAAAAAATTTATAGTTCAAAAGACAAAATCTGAAAAAATAATATGTTGGATCACTAGATTTTCATATATCACTAGGGCCACAAGAAACCAACACGAGTGGGAAAATACCTCAATTTCGATACCAAAAAAATAAATAAAATGCAAACGAAATGGAGAATGAAAAGGTGTTCATTCGAAAGAAAAAAAAGTGCACCTTTTTACATCCCACAATTGTATTCTAAATAAACATTCATAAATGACACATAGAATCAAATATTTACGATTGATGCTTTGTCAAAATACTACTACTCCCTGCGTCTCAAAATATTTGTCACATTTTTCATTTACACGCCCATTAAGAAAGCATGTATAAGGGTAGCATTTTGATTAGTTTACCCTCTTAACATATTTCATAATGTTCTCTTTCCTCAATATATCTTTACTCCATTAATGATGAAACCTCTTAAATGTTAGTATGTGAACTAATAAAATCAGCTCATTGATGTAATTAATACAAGAGTAAAATGGGACAAAGCTACATAATTTTATCTTGGATAAATAAAACGACGAATATTTTTAGTAAGGACGATAAATATTTTGAGACGGAGAAATACTATTTTCTTTTCTTTCTTTTTCTTACTTTTAATACATGTTGTGGCCTCTTAGGCTTCTGAATGAATCAAAATCCTAGAACTGTTCGGATTTCTTCTTTTATTGATACTGAGAGTTTATTAAGGAAAATAATGAAAATGCTATAAATAATAATCTCTTTGTTTCAATTTATGTGAACCTATTACTATTTTGGGAGTCTGACTCTTTCATTGACCACGTTTTTCTTACCGGCCCTTTTTCTAAATTATTTGATTTATCAATTATCATGACTTATAGTACTTTTCATGTAGTTTCTAACTATATAAATTTTATTTTTATAAACTTGAAAAAGCTATATGAGCTTATTGTCAACGTTATAACGTTTGACCCTCGTACTCGAAAAAAGTTCACATAAATTTAAACGGAGGGAGTATTAATTAAATTGTGAATGCTCATCCCTAATGTGTTCAGGTTTATCAAAGAAAAGTTTCTAACCTGATTTATTTTCGTAAAAATTAGTACTGTTACCTTATACAACTAGGTTTTCTTCTTTTTTAAATTTACAGTATAGTGGTTTTTTTTCCTTCTTCCACACAATAGAAAACCCTAGGTGATATGACAATATCAACGCCAAAAAAGCTCTTGTCACATGTATCCGACGAAATGACTATGATTATTCTCTCAAATTTACCAGTGAAATCCTCTTACGATTCATGTGTGTTTCTAAGCCATGGCGTTCTTGGATTTCAAGCCGTAAATTCGAGCCCTCCAATCAACGGCAACGAGTGGTCGCTATGTTGGCGAGTTCCTTGCTATTCATAAACCAACAACTCACCTTGGAAGAGCTCATTCATCATAATTTCATGATAGGGGATGATGGGACTTCTATAGAAAGTTGTATGTTCTTGGGTTCTTGTAATGGTCTTATACTTGTCAATGCAGACGAGCATATCTACTTGTGGAATCCTGCCATCCGATTTTGCACAAAAGTGCTTGAGCTTGACAACTTGAACTCGGATGGCAATTTTCCACGCGGGGGACTTTGTTTCGACTCTTCCAAAAATGTTTACAAGTTTGTACTGATCATGCGCCACTACACCCCATATACTAATGGAGCGTTTGTTGTAGTTGCTAGTCTTGAAAACAAAAGATGGAGGCAACTCCAATTCCCTTATGATATCCTCTCAGTCTGTGTGATGGGATTTCACTGCATGGACGAATCCACTACAGGGGAAGGGTCAGACGAAAATCTTACTTTAGTAAATTAATTTATTTTGATCCCATCTCTGAAAAGTTTCACATGTTTCCCGTCCCTAAGCCTAAGTCTAATCAAGTAGAGAATGATAAAGTTGGTTTAGGTGCTTTAACTGAACATCTATGTATGACTCGCTTGGATGACGACAAGGTCGGTGTTGAGATATTGGTCATGAAGGAATATGGAGTAAAGGAATCATGGACATCCTTATTTTTCATAAAGAATTTAGTAATAAATCCTTCTTATGGAACTGTAGCGCCCCTTTTCATGACAGAGGTTGGAGAATTTGTAATTCTGACAATAGACGATTATGACAAAAATATAGACATAGTTGATGAATATCGTAAGTTGTTTTTGGTGTCTGATGGATATAAGTTATGTGTTATGTTCCTTTACTCTAAGCATAAGAAATAAAGTACCAAAACCACTCTTTTGGTGTAGCTTGAAGTAGAAACGTTTTATTGTGTGATTTTTTTTATTTTTTTTTTAAAAGCATCTTTTTTTTGGTGATTAGTTAGCTCTTAATGAACATGTTTTTTCTACTTGCCAAAATAGGAATGTAGTTTTCGTTGAAACATTTGCTAGTTGGGATTTCAATTAGGATGGAATCTGATTGTCTCAGGATATTTTAATTTCTACTTGAAGCTTGGAGTGTTGATGTTATAAGTGTCAAGGGACACTGTTGAAATTTGTCACGACTACGCCAGTTATGGAATCCCAAAAATTAAAGAGGCTGATCCAAGATGTTAATTTAGAGGCCAGAGGTTGCAATTATGTAGATTATGCACTTTGAACATGCTAAAAGAAGTACTCCAATTTATATGATATTTTTCGCTTTCCGAGGATGTAAATTACATGAACTTTGACCGACATATATTTTAAGATCTATTCTTTACCAAATTGATATGGGAAAAGTTGCAACCTATAATCTTTTCACGTAGTTTCAAACATATAAATTTTAATCTTAAAATATTGAGTTAATTTAATCCAATTTAATTTCAAAATTTAGTCAAATTGACTCTCGAAATGCGAAAAGTATCACATAAATTGGGCCGGAGTGAATATTATTTTACTATAAAACGATTATTGAGTTACTAACAAAAATTTATGATTCAAAAACAAAATTTGAAGAAATTAAAATGTAGTCTTGTAGCTAAGTTATAAGGGAAAAGAACAGAAAAAAAGATCAGAAGAAAACATTATCTTGTAGTTTGCTGTTGAAAACTGCCGGAACCAATTTAGTCTTTTTTTCCTTCATTTTTTTTTAACTAAAACCTCCTTGTTATGGAGGGGGATTTGGCTTGACCCCTACCGATTTATTGATAGGAAAATAGGTACAAATTGGGGCTGAAAACAACGAGAAACATTTGAGGAAATATATAATTTGACGACAAAATATGGATAAATTGTCATCAGGAGGTAGTTAATTTTCTGTTGAGAATTTTCCAATTGAGGAAAGAGAAACATTGGTCCCTGATACCTTCATAAAAAATAATACATCGATAGCCCTTCAAATTTGCCAGTAAATTTTATTTACACATTTGAATTGCCGCTTGTTCCAATTAAACTCCTAAATACATAATAAAGTTTCTATTGGACACTGTCAATTGATCAAATTTTGAAAAAACTTTTGCTAAGTTAACCATATGAAATATATCATCTCTTTTAATTATACACATCAACCTCAATTGGAACATGCCTAAGGTTTTACAACTTATTGCTGCTAATGCGTACAATTAAAGAAGGTAAAATATTTTAAACGGTTAGCTTATCTACGTAATAAGGGCACTTGATAATATGTGCAAAAAAATTTCAAAATTTAGTCGGGAAGTGCGCAATATGAACATTTTTATCATATGTTTAGGTGCTTCAATTGAACAAATCGTATTTCGAGTCTAGATGGAAATTAACTAACGAGTTTAAGTGGTTATTGATGTAATAAGACAAAATTCTAATTTGCTGGGTATGCTTAATTAAGGGAGTTAGGGACAATAGTTTGAAATTTAGAGTGTTCCAACTATTGGCCAAGTCTGGGATTAGGCTCGGGGAGCAGAGCTAAGGGGCACGAACTACACCATTACTTTTTTTGTTCGTTGAAAAAAAATAAAACAATGCATCGTACTTTCAAATTAATTCATAAAATATATATTTGATACGTGTAAACTTATTCTGTTCGATTTGTTTTAAAGCCAAAACCATGTGTTACTCATGTTTAAAATGGTTTACATATTTTCTATTCACGCAGTAACAACATTGAGTGTAGTCACGTGGTCAAAAATTGGGGCTTGACATTTTGCCACGTCACTCTCGACGGGGAGTTGAAACTCGATGCATCAAGCTGTTGGAACTCGATGCATCAAGCTCCTTTCAACTCTATGCTCTTTCAAGAAAATATCTTAACTTTGTGCAATAGAGTCTAAATGATGAACAGTTTAATCCGTTGGACACTAGATTTAGAGATATACAATGTTCATTCAGGAAGATTGATGAAGTTCCTCGTAGATTGAGAGTTACGTTCATGATAAGAGATGCTAAAATGGGTGAGACTCTTGAGGATATGTTACGGGCATGTATGTTAGACTTCGGAGGTAATTGAGATGATCACTTACCACTCATTGAGTTTGCTTACAATAATAGCTATCATTCTAGCATTCAAATGGCACCGTATGAGGTGTTATATGGGCAAAAGTATAGATCCCCAATTGTGTGGTTTGAAGTAGGAGAGATTAAATTGATAGGGCCAGACTTGGTCCAACGAAGCCATAGAGAAAGTTAAGCTCATACAAGATCGACTATTAGCGGCCCAGAAAGTCATCAAAAGTCCTTGTCAGAGATAATCGTCGAAGGGACTTAGAGTTCCAAGTTAAAAGGTGGGTATTCTTAAAGGTGTCGCCAATGAAAGGCGTTATGAGATTTGGCAAAAAGGGAAGCTTAGTCCTACATCATTGGGTCTATGAAATTGTACGCAAAGTAGGCAACGTAGCTTATGAATTAGATACCTCGATTTGGAGTCAGTCCACGAGTTTTCCATGTCTCGATGTTTCGTAAATGTGTTGGAGATCCTACTAGGATCGTCCCAAAGAATGATGTTCAGTGACAAAAAAAAAGTTAACTTATGAAGAAATACCCGTTGCCATATTAGATAGGCAAGTACGGAGGCTTAAAAACAAAAAGTGGCCTCGGTTAAGGTTTTGTGGAGAAACGATAACCGAGAGGAAATGACACGGGAAGCGGAAGAAATCATGAAAATCAAGCACTCGCATCTATTTCAAATTTCGGAAGAGGGCAAGATGAGACATCAAGATCATAAGGTATGTATGTTTTCCTTTTTGTGCATTTGGGTCGTGTGTGGCCAAATTCTATTGCTATTATGTTGTGGCCCTATGAGGCATTGTTATTATGGGTTGTTGTGACGGGATGGTAAGTGCCTATTACGGGGGAAACTCTGGCGAAATTTCCATAGAATTCTCGGAGTGCTTAACATTCGAGGACGAATGTTCTTAAGGGGGGAAGAATGTTACACCTCGGAAAATTTTCTGTTAATGCATAGTGAATAGACTGACGAAGGACGTTAAGTAAGATTTCAAAGACGTTCGAGGTTAGACGAGAAAGGTTGCCAAGAGAAGGCAAGGCATATGATGTGTAACAAAAAGGAATTACGAGTAACAAGTTAATGATGATTTAATGATGCTTTGGAGAAGAGTTATAACGTCCCTTAAATTGTTAAGGAGGTGATAAACAAGTGTCAAGAAGGTTCCATAACGATTGGAGATTAAACGAGTCGATGAGAACGAGTTCGGTTTGACTGGGCATTATACGGCCAAACATACTGGCCGTATAAAACATACGGACCGTATGTTCAGCCGTATAATTAGCCCGAATGTCACTTCCTCGGACCAAATCTACGGCCGGACATACGGTCGAGATAAATTATACGGATCGTATGTTGAGTCGTACAAGTTGGTCGGGACGAGTTGTGTATTTAATAAGGACCAAGTTTTATTTCATTTCATTTCCCCTCTTCTGCCCCTCTCTAGACATCTCTCTACACTTCTCCCCCATGAGATTTCAAGGGAAATTAGTGTTCAACTTCATGACCAAGTGATGAATCAAGTATAAGAAACCCGTTAAAGTTCATCCAAGACAAGAATCCAAGTGAAGGTGAAACTAGGGTTTTGTTCAAGTGAAGTGTTTGAGGTTCGCTCTACACCATCTAAGGTAAGTTTTAAGACATTTCCATGTTGTTTAAGGTATTTGAAAGTTGAAATACTTGGATTGCAAAAGGGTATAACAAATGGGTTATGAATGTGGGAATAGTGTCACTTTTGAGTAAATGTTTGGATTGAGTCATGATTGTTGATACAATATGATTATAATCATGTTATAAATGATGTTGAGAACATGGGATAGATGTCGTATATGAATGAACGTAATCGTGTGTTATGACCATAAATATGAATGATTGGAAGTAAATTGAGAAGTAAGGATAATGTAGGTAGATAAAGGCTATTGTTATGATGTTGAGAATGTTATTATTGATGTTTGGGAGTTGATATATGATATGGAGGAAGTCGTATGAATAAAGGAGATGTTGTCCAATTTTCTCTAGCTTTAGTCATGAATGCTAAGTTATCGATTCTTTAATGTTAGTATGCACTCTAATGAAGGTAGAAACGTGAGCATTGAAGAAGAACGTACGAAGTGATAGAATAGTTGAACGGAAAGGTATGTAAAGGCTAATAACCCTTCTTTCATAAGGCATGGTTTTCTTTGGCCAAATATCTATCCGTCTATGAGCCTATGATATTCTCCAATGATCCTATCTCTAAAAGCTACTAAGCTTATGATTCTCGCTATGATACGATTGTACTAAGTTCCTTATATGAAGAGTAATCCTTTAAGAATAGATGTAACGAACGACGATAGTAATAATGCTAAAGATGCTTATGAGCTTATATGTGCCTATGTGTGGCTACTATGAAACCCCAAGCTTATATGGCCGGGTAGAATGTATAGATATGTATATATATAATGCGCGCGCACCTGCCGGTGGGGTACGGATAACCCCGAGCCTTGGTAGGGCAGTATGTATGACACCGAGCTCCTAGGCCGGAGTATGGAAACAACGAACCTTCGTGGTCGGGTATGCTATATAAATGCTATGTATATGACATCAATATGAGTACGAATATGCTAAGTATATGTAAATTCTATGTAAAGGCCATGTATATGCAATGTATATGATATGTAAATGAGATGAATATGAGTATGAGTGGAAATATGAATACGAATACGGAAATGGATACAAAAGGTAAATGAGTACGGATACGTATACGGACACGGATATGGATGTATGTACACGGATACGCAATAGAAATGGAATGTCCCTACGAAAAGCAAGTAAGTGCTATAATGATGATACTATTATCTCCGAAGTACTTATCTTTGTTTCATATGTTGTTCATTACACTTTCATATTGATGTTGATGCGTTTTACATACTCGGTACATTCTTCGTATGCGACATCCTTTTATTTGTGGACGCCGCGTCATGTACGCAAGTGACCGGGGAGACGGACTTGATCCATAGCTTCATTATTCGGGGACTACATAAGCGGGGCTCCGTTCATTCGTTGAGTCGTTACGGCTTTTGGTATAGATTCTTTTGTGTACATATTTATGGGCACGGCGGGGTCCTGTCCCGCCTATATGATATGATGTATTCTTCTTAGAGGCTCGTAGACATGTGTATATAGTTAGATGTGTTTGGCCTTGTCGGCCTATATTTTGTTCATTATTTTGTTAGCCTCGTCGGCTTATGTACATTGATATGGGCCTAGTTGTTAATGATGATATAGATGTATTGTGGCCCAATGGGATTAGTATGATTGATGAATGAAAAGAAAGTGATTGCCATGTGGGTCACCTAGATGTAATGAGAAAGTATGATAAGAGGTGCCGGGTGGAGTTAGGGCACCGGCCGTTCCATGTGACCCTCCGGTTAGGTCGTGACGCTAGCTTTTCGATCTAGAATATTGTAACAGGATTTATATTGAAGCACACTCTCTCTCTCTCTTTCTAATTTTGGTCCAGATTTGTAGTATTCTTTGGCTCAATCCATCCATCCAATATGATAATAGTGTCATAATATATACATATATTTAGCTTGAATCCATAATATCAACATATTCATCCAAGTTATCAGCTTATATATTTATATATATAAATAAGTCACTGTAAACGAATCCGCATTTACATTCCCCAAAAAATCAAAATAGATTAAAGTGTCCACATATCCTATACCTCACTTACAAATTCAACTTATTACCTAATTTCGGGGTAAACAGTTTGGCGCCCACCGTGGGGCTAGGATAATAGTGGTCTTTGATCACGGTTTCTATCGCTCACCCATTAAGATTTTTTCAATCTTTTGTTCGTCTCTGTGAAAACGGATCAAATGGCAAGCAGTGGACAATCTGGTCACGTCAACAACAACGAGATTGTGGCCGAAAACGAGAACAATGGGCTACGGGGATTACCAGTGGAACCCACCGACCCAAACACCGTTGATTCGAGGGAGGGCCTCGGCCGTCCGAACACCGTGAACCGGAGAATGCGCCCCGATGACCACCGATCCTTTGGGGCCACTACCCCAATTCAATTACTTTGTCCCGGCACAAGGCCGGAAAGTGCCAAATACCCGGATGATATTAACACATATTTGAAATGTTGCGAAGGGGGGTATGCAGAGCAAAATCCGGCGTTCAAAAAAAAATAAT
>NC_081353.1:28343591-28380758 GCF_029784015.1 Lycium ferocissimum | reverse complement strand
GTACTTCATAACGCTTCAAATCGACATTCTCGTTCAAATTATTGATAAAATACGGTCATATTATACGTATCGTATAACTTATACTGGACCGTATAATATGTCCATATAATTTCACTTTCACTTTTGTATAAATTCAAGCCTTGAGCTTCTTTTATTTCATTATTCACAATTCCAAGCCCTAGAAACAATCCAAAATATCAAGGTAAGTCAATCCAAACCTTTCCAACTAAATTCTAACATATACTCTAATAATCTAAGCAAGAAATCATTGTTCTTAAACTAGGGTTTTCAAGAAAACCCATCTCAAGGTTCAAGAATTCAAGATTTTGAAAATCTTCAAAGGTAAAATCTTTAATTCAGTTTTGGAGCATTACTGTGTATGTAGAGTTGCTATCTACGTGTGGGAATATCATTGTTCTTCCCCACGCCTCTTAATCCATAAAGTATGATTCTTTACGAAAACTAGTGGTTTATGCCCTACGCTCATGACAACTCCTAGGTCCGTATACCGACTATATTATGTTTGAATTGCTATTATTCCATCGTTGAGTTCTTAATATTTCTTTTATGATTTTAAGAATTCGTCCGTAATCTATGAAAAACCCATATATATCCCGTTCCATGGGTTCATCGCTAGTTTATGATATATTATGCTATTTTCAAGAAAATAGTATACACGTTTTACAAGTTCATGCAAGCAAGCTATAATTCATGATATCCATGTACAAGCAAGTTATATTCATGAAAACCATGGGCGCAAGGTTACTTATTTTACATGTTCATGTTTGGGAGTTGCTTTAATTACGAAGGATGGCGTTCGCATAGCTTCGAAACTACGTGATCATAGTAGTGATGAGGATCGCTCCACCCATGTCCGAGACATCTCTCATAATGACCGGATCCTTTTATAATATTATTAAACCTCGTCCCCCGACAAGGTATGGAGTGTTCCGCCGGTAGTGACGCAAGTACCGGACCATGTTATCTGCTATATTTCTTTTTCTCCTACTCACGATACTTTACGCATGATATATATGTATATGTACTCATGTTCATGATCATGTTTTCGAGTTTCGGTTCTTGTCGTACGTTATTCCACGTCCCATGTTATTTCTTTCGCCGTTTTACATACTAGTACATTCAATGTGCGTACGTCCTTTATTACCCGGGCTGCGTTTCGCGATGCGGTACTAAAATTACAGATGACGCGTACGCTCGCAAGACGTTGTATGACGTCTTATCGCGAGCCCCATCTCATTCGGGGTTTAGTCAACTCTTTATTTTATGATTAGCTATGTGTATCTTTGGGGGCACTCGTCCCAGAAGATGTTTTTCATGTTCGACTTATGTTGTAGGTTTCATAGACTAGACAAATCGGTTATGTCATGTCACACTTTCGGAGTCGTATACCAGCCATTTTCGGCTCATTCATGTTATTTCCGCACTCATGTTTAAACAAGTATTTTGATAAAGTATTATGACTTATTGCATTTTATAAAGGCTCGTACGCATTCACGTTAAATTCCGCTCACGATGCCTCATAATGATTCACGAAAGGCTGGGCCGTGGTTCGCTCGGTCACATGCAAGCAAGGCACCGAGTGCCGTGTTTAGCCCGAACCGTAGTTCGGGGCGTGACATCACTTTTGGCTTGCCTTTTAGATTTAGAATGATTAGGTTTTATATTGAATACCATACAAAATCCCGAAACTGAAATACAAAAAATTCGAGTTCGATCCTACAATAATTTTAAGGTATTTTGTTTAGAGTAAAATACACCATTGAAGATTGCTTCAATGGTGATGGTGGTTGTTTCAGTGGTGCACTGTACTCTAAACAAAATACCTAAAATTGAATATGAAACCAATTAATAAGGTGGAAGCCTTCCTATTAGAGTCCAAATTATCTTATAATGATATGGCCACTTTAAACCTTATATGCATTTTTCAAAAGGAATTAAACTTCTTTCTTCAAATAAAAGAATTTTTGCCAAAATATTTCAAATGATATGCCATGACATGATATACAAGATTTTAAATCATTTTTAAGTAAATAATTACAAATCACATATTGAAGCTTGAAGGTTAACCGTATTACTCCTTGGACAACATCAATTATCAAAACTGCATCATCAGCAAGTCTCAATGCAGTCAACATCTCATCTAAGAAGTTCACGTGACCCGGAGAATCCATGATATTACAGAGATGTGTTGAATTTAGTACAGGAGAGGCAAGCTTAAATTGATATGATATTCTCGAATCATCACAATCTCTAGTGTATGGACTACAAAATCTGGCCTTAAGTTTAGATATATATATGATGCACGTGTACATATAACGTATCCATAAACTCTATTTTTCCATGATCCCAATGCCCCACTACAGCAACATTTTGGATCGATGCCGGAGTATCCATGATATTACAGAGATGTGTTGAGTTCAGGACAAGAGAGGCAAGTTTAAATTGATATGATATTTCCGAATCATCACAATCTCTAGTGTATGGACTACAAAATCTGGCCTTAAGTTTAGATATATGATGCACGTGTACATATAACGCATCCATGAACTCTGTTTTTCTCGTGATCCCAATGCCCCACTACAACAACATTTCGGATCGATGCCGGGTCTGATATCACATCTGAGAAAGCAACATCTTGAACCGAATCCGGGTTTGACATCACATTTGAGAGGAATGTCACCTTAGTGTCTAATAAATAAGAAAAGAACAATAAACAATAATCAATGCAAGAAAAAACAAAAAGAGTAGGTGTAAGTTTTCAAATCCATATGAAAAAACAAGTATGCACAAGGGAAAAACCAAGAGAAAAACAAACGCCAAAGATAACAAGTATCTTCAACAATATAAACCCGAGTGCCTAAATTGTGGTTGAGTGGAAGCCAGAAAAGACTGTTTATGTCACGACCCGGCTACCGGCCATGACGGGTATCCGGGGCTAACCACCAAACACCGCTCATTCTGTTACTCATCTGCTCTCACTCATAATATATATACTCGTAATCATAGAAAACTATTATCATTTGAAACATACTTACTTATATAAACATAAGCTCTTCGGCTATCAAAATAATATATATATATATATATATACATGAAAGACTGAGAGACCATACTACCCACACTGCGCATCTACGAGCCTCTACTAGAGTATTAGACATATGGACGGGACAGGACCCCGTCGTACCCAGAACATATGTACACAAAAATACTGTCTCAAAATAGCACCTCCGGAATAAAGGAGGGCTCCTGAATCCGCCGATAGCTCCGGGCGGATCCGCACCGTCTCCCCGTCTACCTATGGGTACGAACACAACGTCCAAGGAAAAGGACGTCGTACGAACATCAGATCGAGTATATGAGGCATAAACAATAATAAGACATCAATGAAATGAAGAGACATCAATTAAGGAGCAATCTGTAACTGACTGAATCATAAAAGAAATAATGCATGCTGGCTTACTGTCATAATCATCATCATATCATGTATGCATAAATATATAAGCTGCCCGACCATATAGGTACGGTGTGATAATCAGTAACATTAGCCTGCGTCCAGGCCTCCCACGTCCGGGTACCATCTCATGCCGCCCACTACTGTGTCCGCCCATGCCATCTAGCCATGGTGTATAGTCGCCCGCCGCGCGCGGACCGCCCGACCATATAGGCGCGGTGTAATATCATCATCATATGCTCATCATAATATGCTCATCACAATATACTTATCATAACTCATCATAATGTACGACATGAGACTCATAGATAATCATACTCTATCGGGATGACATAAGGTCGTGGACTCCCGATTTCATTAGTGGAGCATTTATAAGCATTCGCCTCACCTGAAGGAACAAGCATAAGGTGAGTGTATATTATAATCAACATCAATAGATTATGAGTAGCATCATATCATAGGCTATAACTTCTTAGTCTTAACTTATCATCATCATTATCGTACTCATTGTGTATCTCTTATCTCGTATGGCTTATTCATGAGCAAGGACTCATAGTTTTCTTGAAGATAGGGAATTCATAAAGAAAGAGGAAAATCATGCCATACGACTCATGCCTTAGAAAGAAAGGACTAGCCTCACATACCTTTGTCGTTTAGCTATTCTATTGCTTGCTCGTTCTCCTTTAATGCACACGTTTACCTTCAAGAGAATTCGTATCGACATTAGCTAAACAATCATAGGAACGTACTCACTAAAGCTAGAGAAAATTGGGCAGCATTTCCTTTGTTTATACTACTCCCTCCATATTCCGTATCAACTCCCAACATTCATAACGTCAATCATAATATCATAAACAACAAGCATCATTCAATTGCATTGCCCACATTTCACAATTTCACTTCAAATTTTCCATAATCATGACCAAAGTTCACTATCGCGTTCCTTCACATATAATACTTATTCCATGTTCTAAATGTCATTTATAACATATTTATAATCTCAACATATCCATTTTCATGATTCATTCCAACTACTACTCAACAATGACACTATTCACACATTTATGACCCATTTTCTATTCTCTTCTACAATCCAAGTGTTTCAACTTATCAATACTTCAAACAACATGGAAAGATCATGAAACTCACCTTAGATGATGGAGGAATAAGCCTTGAATGGTAATACACCTCTTGCACCAAAACCCTATTTCACTTCTCTTGGGATTTCTTGGTTTAGATGAACTTTAATGAGGTTTCATACACTTGATTCACTTGAATTCTTGATTTTGATCCTTGATTTCCTTTGTGTTCTTGTGGGTGAAGTGTATGGAATGTTCTAGAGGATTCTTGAGTTGTGGAGATGAAAGAGGAAATGAATTAAAATGAAGGAGAGATCCCTTATATCATTTAAGTTCAGACCCGACCAGAACATACGGACCAACATACGGTCCGTATATTTTTCACTGGCCGTATGACTGGACCGTATGTTTGGTACCATGAAGTATGCCATTCCGGGCTGAATCTACGGCTGGACATACGGTCCGTGAATTTTATACGGCCAGTATGTCTGGCCGTATGTTGCCCAGCTTTCCGAGACTTGTTCTCGTCGACTCGTTTGATGTCCGACCCTTATGGAACCTTCTTAACACTTGTTTAACACCTCAATACCAATCTAAGGGATGTTATAACTCTTCCTCAAAGTATCATTAGAACGTTGTTAACTCAATACTCAAAATTCTTATCCGACGCACAACATGTGACTCGCTTCCCTTAACAACTTTCTCCTCTTACCTTGAATGTCTTTGGAAATCTTAGTTAGGACCATTAAAGGCTATTTCTTACTTATCAAAACATCGTATATGTCATACCCTTCAGTGGCCTATTCACTGTACGCTAACGGGGAATTTCCCAGGTGTAACAGTTTAATCTGGTAATGGATACACTATAGGCATTCTTCGAGTAGAGACCCAAAACAATTGCAGCCAAATTTACATTTCACTAATCGTCGAAAGGGCATCCATAAATGTAATAACGGAAAAGGGTAAAAAATGCCCCTAACTATTTGATCAAAAATGGCCTCTGTTTATACTTAGGTCCAATTATGCCCTTGTCCTTAGTTAAATGGGCCAATCTCTTAGCCCTTTTAACCTTAGATCTAGACACATTCATGTTAAAAGTAGTCTTAACTCTCCTCCCATGTTTTTACCTTGTATTGAGGATTATACTGAACTTTTCTCTAAAATAAATGTTCTAGGGTATTAGCATTAGCCCTCGGGTTCTTATAAATAGGATCACATGTATGTTTTGATTTCAATGTTTTGACGGAACAAGCACAAATTTTGTTATCCTTTGATACTAAAACTCTAAAAGGGCAGCCTTCCTTACACTTATATCTGACCCTAGTTGTATCAGTTTTCATCACCTCTAGTCCATAACCGTGAGCAAGAGCATAGAAGTTACCTTTCTAGCTTCTGGGATATCCCTAAATGTCTGGCCCTTCTCCAAACCTTATAGTTCTCCAATTTATAAATCACATCCCTCCTTCTTTCTTGGATAAAGAC
The DNA here is from genome assembly GCF_029784015.1 of Lycium ferocissimum. Classification (NCBI taxonomy): domain Eukaryota; kingdom Viridiplantae; phylum Streptophyta; class Magnoliopsida; order Solanales; family Solanaceae; genus Lycium; species Lycium ferocissimum. Next base: position 28,374,725 of record NC_081353.1, on the reverse strand, counting down.
CTCAAGTTCTTCATCATTATAATTAGAAGAATCTGATTTGTCAATGTCAAATTCATCAAGACTTCTTTCTTGGTCAGAAGCTACTTCAACATTCACAGTATAGTATGTGATGTTATGAGCAAAACTCCTCAAATCAGAAGCATTTACTGCACAGAAATTTATCACTCTAAACTTCTTACTGAATAAGTACTGGAAAGTCCTCACAAAAATGGAACACAAAGAACTTCCCATCAAATATCTGGGATGCCCCTTTATTTGGGGAAGGAAGAACTGCTTGTCCAGTTCCACTAAACCAAAAACTACCCACTAACAAAAATCATCACTAGATTACTATGGTCAAGTTCAGAGTTCAAAAAGAATGCATCTTTCCTTTCGTGAAAACTCTTTAATTCCTATATGGCGTGTTTTAAGACCACAAGATTAAAGGACATTTTGGTACACTCCACATATCATTTAAGACCACAAAATTCAAAAGTCTTCTTTACTTTCTTAAACTCCGTGTCAAATCAAAACAAGACAAAAGAAATTGTTTGTTTACCAAATAAATAAAGTTTAAACTTTAATTCTGCTACGGAGATATTCATGCAGAGCTAAAAAACATTAGATCAAACGAAAATTGAAAAACCTTATACCCTAAAACAACTGCATGTCTAGTTCAAATTGTACCAAAAACAACATAATAACAAAATTATCAGAGTTAATTTACCTACTCAATAGGTGGATCCGATTTCTCTTCGATAATACTCAATTAGTCATCAATATCCATACTTGGCCCATCAAAGTTCAGATCAAAATACTATTTTCATTATTTTATCCAATGGTAACTAATTATGGTACTATTATTTCACCATCTGGCAAGAATAACTTATCCCGGTACTATTTTTAATCCCGATATAACTTATCCCAGGATTAGTAACCAAACAAGGGATAACACAAATACTAAATTTTTATCCCACGACTATTTATACTTGTCCAGCATACCAATCGACCCCTAAGGCTACAGAAAAATTCAGTAATTTTGATAAAATTAAATGAACTGACCCAATATGGAACTCTTTATTGAATCAACATCAAACAGACTTAATTCAGAGACAACCCCATAAACCTAAAAAACCAAGAAAACATATATACATTATAAACACAACAATCAAACTCCAACATTGCAAGAAAAGAAAATCTACCAACAAAATCTTGTTAACAAACAGCCACCACATCATTAATTTCTTTAAACCCAGTAATAAAAGGCTTCCCTTTTGATGTTCCAGCACCTCTCTTATCAAAGGTCAAAGCTTCATACCCTTTTCTTGATAACCCACTTGCTATTCCTCTTAATATACTGAATATACATGAACTAAAACTACTACCCATGAATTCTTTTTGCTTACTTCATATGCTACTTCACTAAACTAGAGGATTTAGCTAACAATTACATTCTTTTTGAACATGCACCAAATTCTGATTAAATAATAGCACAGGGGGAAATTACGCATGTAACCCCCGTAATGAAAAACCAAGTCTCATCTTCAATAACGATTACAAGGATACCCAATGACAATTTCAGTTGAAAAAATCATTAAAAATCCCATATAACACAAGAAGACATTTAGGGACCACAAATCACCCAACAATATACTATAACTTTTTCTGTAAAACTAAGTTTTTTATGTGAATATTAACTGACAACAACGCTGAATAACACACTAATCGTATGCCTACTACTACACCACACTACACTTGGCAAGCGCTACCTCACCCCTTGCTTCGCAACCATCGTCTTTTAGCTGATTAATGAGTGTCAAAGATAGACGTGTCAAGTAGTCGTCTAAACTTAAAAGCTTTCTTGTCTTGACTGATCAACATTTAGTTTCGCCTAAAATTTTCTAAGTCCGACATATCACTTACTTTACGTCATTGTGGGTCCATAACCATTTTACTACCAATTTATGTGGTCAATATCTTGATCACTGGCATAATAACTCAGACGTCACTTTTGCCCCATTTCGCTGAGAGCTCTCTAGATGTAGAGAAATTAAAGTAGGCTAGTTCTTAATTATTTGGTTCTATTTCACAGCAATTTCAGTCAATAATCTTTTATTTTATCGTATATTGGGGTTGAAAGATGTGCATCAAAATATCGTGAACAAACAATTCCTAAACTTTGAGAGGTTAAATAACATATCTATATATTCACAAGTTCTTTTTCGGTCTCCTTCCTCTATTTTCTTAGTTTGTGGCTTAATTAGCCGTTGTAAAAGCCATGTAGATGGCTTTTTTCGCCCCTCACGTGCCTCTAAGGAGGTGGTTTCACGCACTTTGCCATCTGTCAAGTCAGGGGGGTTTTAGCATTTGAAAGTTATAGTTCTGAGGGTAACGTGAATTAGGCATATTTTAAGTATGAACTAATAAAAACATGATAGTTTAGGGGGAGTTTAGCACCTGGAAATTATAATTTGGGAGATAACGTAAACTAGGCATAGGGGAACTAGAATTATCAGGATTCGTGTCGTGTAAGGCTCAATCGGGAGAAGCGTTCCTTAGCAAGGATTTTTTCATACTCAGGCTCAAACTCGAGACTCCTGATTAAGGGAGGAGTAGCTCCATCAGTTGCACTTTATTTTTCCTATTTCTTTCTTCTATTAACCAAAAAAATAGTCATTTTTTTGCTAGCTATTCTTGCTTCTTATTGCTCCCTCGTTTTCTCCATTTTCATTTGTTGCTTATTATAGGTTCTTACATGTAAGTATATCTCATTATATATATATATATATATATATATATATATATATATATATATATATATTCGTATTATGAAATTCAAGAATTTCTGAAAATTCTTTAACTTATATATAGGCATTTATTTTACTTTATAGTTATACGTCAATGAGCTCATATATGTGTTTAAAAAGATTCACACTAAAATAATTTTCAGATAGTTCTAAAATTATTAAATGATTCCATATAGTGATGAAAATAAAGACGGTGTTATCAGTCAAGATCAAGTTATTAAAATCTCTTGTTTGGTTAATTAAAATTAATCTTTTAAACACAAAATGAGTTTGAAGCAAGACAGAGTTAGAGTGTCAGCTACGGGTTTGGTCGGATTCGGTAGCGCTTTGGTTCAAGTTCTGTATTTGTCTTAAAAGTTTATTAAATATGTATAGATTATTAATTTAGAACTAAATAATTTAAAATTTTAGGAATGAAAACTCATAAACTTTAAATTCTGACTCTGCATCTAATTTGAAGTAAATAATTTTATCAAAATAAAAGTTAAAATATTAAAAGGAGTGAAATGAATGAATCAGTTGATTCATGTGGGAGATCTTCCTGAGATTTGTGTGGGGTTCGACTGTAATGTAAAGTTAATTAATTTATTTCATTGTATATCACGAAAAATTTTATAATGACAGAGGCCCAAAGAATAAAAGATGTGTCAGGCTCCATTGTATTTTTGACAAAATGATAATGGTCTAATCTGTCTTGAATGCAACGGATAGGGAAGAGAAAAAACATGTGTTTATACTATCATGTGGGTCCCAGCAGGAAATAAATATTAAAAAAATGAAAAATTATACTACCATTTTCTTTTTTCTGCTGAAGAAAAATTATACCACCATTAAAGATTGCTTTCTAGCCAAAAGCTACCTTATATAGAAATAAGCCCGTCAACCATCCTCCAATAATTATGGACAAATAATCGGTTCAAATCGATAATCGCAGTAGTAGTACCATTTCATTTCTTCTTCATTCTTATTTCTTCTCCATTCCCATTTCAATTTCTTCTTCATTCTCATCCTTCAACTTCATATTTTTGGAATTCATCCCATCCCCACCTGCTATTTTTCCGCCCTTCTCCCCCTACTAATTTCATTAAAAAACAAAAATCCACAACCCAATAGACTTTCAGAGATTTAGTCAACCGTTTAATATATATCGATCATTGTATTTTGATTTTTTGATTTTTTTGAAATCTAGGAATCGGTTAAACCGAAACCGGACCTCGTTAAACGGGTCGATTTTTTTTTTTTTTTAAATTAAAAAAAAAAATTAAAAATATAAAGCCAGTGTTGGGCCCGTATGGCCGGACTGTGTGATGCTTTTGGCCAAAATTATACCACCATTAAAGATTGCTTTCAACGGTTCATTTGCAAAATGAAATCGTCGTTGCCCGTTTAATATATATCGAACCTTGATTTTTGAACCGGACCCGTTAAACCGGTCGAATTAAAAAAAATTGCGTTTCCAAACCCCCATTTTGGCCCCTGCTCCAAACCCCATTTTGGCCCCCTCGCCCCCCCAAACTTTTTTTTTTAACACTTTAACCGATCCTCTATCCCTATATAAACCCCTCTCCATTTTCATTTTAATCCACACCAATTCACTCTTCTCTTTCTCTTAATCTCTCAATTATAGTTACTTTGTAACAATTAGCCACTTTAAATTTTTCTCAATTAAATATTATAAAGTCTTATTATAGTTTCTATTATTAATTTTGCAATTATAATATTGTTGGTGGAGTTGGTGATTTTGCAACAATCCGAAGTAGCTTTGGTGTATTTGCAATTCTAGCCGCCTTCACTTTGTTGGAAATTAGTCCGGTAATTTGGTACCTTCGTTCCAACTCTATCTTTATTTTTCGCAATTTAATTTGTTGCAATTTATTTTCTTATGATTTAAATTAATTCTATTTAATAATGGCAAAGAGATTTAGACGTGGTGCCGGTAGTAGTGGTATTGTTAGGGGTAGGTTTAATGAGGAAACATTTGTGAAAGAAACACCTAATTTAGGTATTGATGTTGGTGGAAATAATCCACTTTTAGATCATGAGGCAATGCAACAATATTATACCGACACTTTTAATGAAATTGATGATGATGATGAAACACAAGCCCCCGAAAATCCCATAGGAGATACAGGTCATGCACAATCACATACACAAGACAAACCGCCTAGAACTCGTAAGCCAATCGCTAAAATTTGAAATTTTATGACTAAGGATAAGGAAAGCCAAACAGCTAAATGTAACATATGTAGACAAGTATTTGCCTTTAGGCAAGGAACTAGTAAGGATGATGGAACGGGTACACTAAATAGTCATATGAGAAAGAAACATACGGATGTTTCAGAGAGCAAACGGTTCAAATGTGGGGGGTATTCAAATGACGATAGACCCACGAACCAAGTAAAAATTTTAAGTATGACAAGAAAAAAAAAGCGTGTAGAAATAGCTAAAATGGTAGCTTATGATTGTTTACCATTTTCCTTTCCTTCGGGTTTGGGGTTTGTTACTTACATTCAACGTTGTTATAATCCGTTATTTGAGGGTATTCCTAGAAGTACTTAGAGAGTGGATGTTATAGATTTGTATAAAAAATATAGATTTTATTTGCGCCATGTGTTTAATTCTTTAAATTGTAATGTTTCTCTTATCGCTGATTTGGATCTTAGTCTTAAAAAGTTAGATTTTTTTGCTATTACATATCATTAGGTTGATGATAATTGAGTTATGCAAAAAAGAATTATGGCTTTTTTATATGATGAAGGAAAATATCGTCACGATGGAAAAATTTTAGCGGACTCAATATCTACTATTATGAGATTTTTTAACATTTATAGAAAAACACTTTGTATTGCTTTAGATAATGCTTCTAATAATACAAAGGCGGTTGGTCTTTTAAAAAGGGAATTAAACTCTCCTCTAAAAAATATTTTTCATGTGAGATGTAGTTGTCACATTTTAAACTTAATTGTTAAAGATGGTCTTGTGTGTTTTGAAGATGCTATTCAAAAAGTTAGAGATGCGGTTGCGTTTTTTTTTTGTAATGCTAATAGGGGAAGACTGAGAGATTTTAAGAATTCTTGTGTGAAAAATAACCTTAGACCTCTAAAAATTCAAGTAGAAATTGAAACTAGGTGTTTTTTTAACTACACTTACATTATGCTACAACAAGCATACGAGTATAGGATTCCCATACAACAAGTTCACAACAATATAATATTAATAATGATGATTGGTTAAATTTTACGGATTGGGAAGATGTTAAGGAATGCGTTGAACTCTTAGAAATTTTTTATAATGCAACTCTTATTTTTTCTAAACAATTCTATCCCACGGTAACCGGAATTTTAGCCTACTTAGGGAAAATAGCTAGAGTTTTACAAGAGTATAAAAATAAATCTGGTTATCAAGCGGTTATTTTTAATATGACAGCAAAATTTAAGAAGTATTTTTTTTCTATCCCAACTTTATTTATATTGGGTTCTCTTTTAAATTCTTGTTTAAAAATGTCTTATACTAGAGCATTGGTTGGTCAAATTTATACCTTTTTGAAATTGAAGAGGAAGTTGAACCATCTTTAGCTGACGCCGAGCTCGCGATTGATGCCGAGTTTGGAAAATTTTTTAGTCATTATTAATTTGGAAGAAAATGCTACACCCGTTGCTCCACGCCCTACTACTTCTCAAAGTAGCAAAAAGAGCTTGTCGGATTTGTCACATTTAAAAGTTTTACATTCGCATCCAACTCCTTTTCATAATGCAAACTTTGATGAATATCGCTTTTATTTGATGCAACCAAATGTGGATATCAAAGAACTAGATGATTTGGATGTCTTAGCATGGTGGAAGAAATACAAGGTAAGTTATCCGATACTTTCAAGAATGATTCGAGATATCCTTACGGTTCAAATATAAATCGTGGCTTCGGAGAGTGCATTTAGCCAAGGAAGACAACAAATTGGAGACCATAGACACTCATTATCCGGATTTAGCTTGCAAGTTCTAGTTACTTTTTTTCCCCACTTTCAATACATTCGAACAACTAAATATTCTATGCAAAAACTATAACCAACCACAATTCCATCTTCAACTTCAACTTCAAAAATTTCAAATAAAGTGAAAAATATTTGATTTTTATGGCTAAAGGCCTTCTTATATACTTCGAATTTTAAATATTTGAATCTGAGATTAAGCTTGACAACTCAATTTCAGACAAGTTTGAAAACTTCTGGACCAAAAGGTACGATAGTCATTTTATGTAGCTATTCTTGTTATGTCATTTTATACAAGCACGCCCAGTCCTTTTTCGTCTAATAAGAAAGTTTACTCCTTTTTCCTTCTTCACTTTTCTTTTCTTCTGAAAACCCTAAAAATGGAACATCCGTTCTTCATCAACGGACCACCAACAAATCTTTCAGAAGCATTGCGTTGTCTATCAATCGCCAGAAAACTCCTAACAAATAGTGACCCTTAAATATGCACTTAATAATTTTGGTTCTTTAAGTTTTCTAAATGTTAACACTTTTAGTCCGCGTCAAATATTTATTGAATTTCATCTGTTAGATTTGATGGGAACAATGAAGGAAAACAAAGAAATCAGTGGGAGCTCATATTTAGAGGTACAAATTTTGTTGTTTATGCTATTCTTGATCTACTTCTAGAGTCTGGTGCATATTTTTTGAGATGTAATTTTTTTTTTTAATATCTTTTCAGTGTCTACTGTCTAGTGCTTTTTTTTTTATTGCTTATTTTAGAATTTAATGAGACTTTAATTTTTTTCTTCCATTATTTTCGTCAAATCTAACAAACGTTAAAACAAAAAAACACACGAGGGGACCATTTTTGTCATTTTGTCTCATTTTACGCAAACACACACCCAGTATACTTTTCTCATCTAATCAAAAGTACACTCTCTCTTCTTCCCTTTAACGTTTTCCGATCAAGCTACCGATCAAGCTTTTGCCCTTGTTGTTGATACGTTTTTGAATGGCGTGCTCAATTGCATTTCCTACTGATAGGCGACTTCTATGTTTTTCCACAGAGAAATGTTAAAAACAGCAACACTTTATATTTTTTACGGAAAAGGGTCAAATTTACCCCAATACTTTTGAACTAAGGGGCAAATTTACCTCTAATACTTTAAATTTTTCACCCCTACCCCTATCGTTATCAAACTTTGCAAAAATACCCTCAGCCCTAATGGCATATTGATCTTTATAGTGGGTTCAAAATAATCTATTAAATATCAATTGAATAGTTTTGATCCTTTATATTTGTCAATAGTAAATATTTTAGTCTCCAATACTTACTTCCTGCAGCTAACCAACAACATGCCACTTGAAATAATTTATGAAAATATATATAAAAAAATTATTTTAAAAAAAGTATCTATATAATTCTTTTTAAAAAAGATATTTTTTTTATAGGATTTGTAATGTTATGTTTTATAAATAAAACTATCACACAAGTTCGTAAATATTGCTCCTTAATATATATATATATATATATATATATATATATATATATACGTACTTTATCCTTCCGAAAATTCAATATCTCCTCACAGGGAATTCAATTATTTATCAAATATTTAGTTATTAGGCATTAATTTTTTTCCCTACATTTTAATTCATTCTATTAAAAAATTGAAGAAAACATAATAAATTTGTACAGAAAAATCATGGTATACAGAAGACAAAATGATGATAGGTCACACACCCCTTCCCATTTAATTGGCATAATGATTGTGAGTACTTCACAAAATGATGATAGGTCCATATACAAAACATACTTTTTTTAAAAGAATTATACAAATACTTTTTTTTATTTTTTTATTTATTTAAGAAAATCAATTTTTTTAATTTTTTAACAAAATTATTTTTTTAAAAGGACCAGGTCACCAAATACTTAAGTCACCTTGGGCATACAACGCCTAAATTTCTGTGTACTAAACTATATTTTCCCATAAGAGTCACCCTCGGGTAAAGTAAAAAGTTTAAATTATTAGTGTTACACATAGGCCCCAAGACAATTCATTTTTCCTTTAATTCAAGGTACAGAACTCCAAAATAAAGATTCTTCAACTTTTCCTTTTTATTTTTATAAAGTAGTTCAAAATAATCTATTAAATATCAATTGAAAAGCTTTTGATCCTTTATAAATTTGTCCCTTAGTATAATATTTCAAGGTAAATACTTACTTCATCTTTTTCCCTTTTTTTTTTTTTTATAGTGGGTTCAAAATAATCTATTAAATATCAATTGACCAGTTTTGATCCTTTATATTTGTCAATAGTAAATATTTTAGTCTCTATCAAATACTTACTTCATCTTTTTCAGTTTATGTTAACTTATTTCTTTTTTACAAATATTTAAAAAATGAGTATTTTTATGTTGTAATGGATAAAAATAAAATCATTAGAAAAATTTTTAAACCACAACATAAAAAATTTAGGAAATAATTTATACCTCATAAAAATATCTACTGACCGAGAGGATTTGTTTTAAATCACAAATAATAAAAAATGCAAATATACCCCACAACTTTTTCTTAAATTTGTGCCTATAGGTACAAAAGTGGTGTATATATACACAAAACGTGCAAATAGGTATTTCGTCAAAATTAAAATAAAATGAAATAGATTTGATCCAACTTGTACAAAAAGGTAAATATGACTTTCATGAAAGCATGACCTTTAATTTTAAAGAAATCATTTAGGTTATTATATTCTAACAAGGTAGACAACTTTTTAAAGCCACATGAGATTAATTTTATTATTGAGTATTTTGTTGTTGTAAAGGATAGATATTTTTTTAAAACGAACCAGACCACCACCAAAAAAAAAATAGATGGCTTTAGAATTGGTTAAAAAATGGTTAGACTTTTTTAAAGTCACGTTACTAAGATTTTTTTTAATTAAAAAATAATCTTAAATGATTTTTCTAAACCATTTTGTAAACATTAGAAAATTTCGTATAACCTTTGTTAAATACAACATAAAAAATTACATAAATAGACACAAAAATAGATAGAAAGAAATAATGGACCATTTTTAAATTACACCTTTCATTTAAAAAAGTACATTACAACACGGGACTTCCATGTCATTTTCGAGACCAAAATGGTCCCTCACATGTTCAAATAATATCGTGCAAGCAGGAAAATTTGTCAATATATATTTTTGGTCGGGCAAATATTTAACTCTAATTGTTGAATCTAACAAGAAGAATGTTTTTTTTTTTTTAATCAGAAACACAAGAAATTTCCGTCAAAATTCCAAAAATCGCAACATAAAAAACTACACTACATCCAAAAATAAATATAAAGATAACAGCATTACACCTCAAAAAATTATACCAAATTTTTAAAATTGACCAAAAATATATAAATCACAAAATCTATACCTCCACATGTGAGTTTACCTTAAATATTTCTCTTTGCATAATTCCATTTAAACTTAACTATCAAAATTTAGTAAATATCCGACGCACTTAAAAGGACCAAAATTTGCTCACCTAATACGTAAGTCACTATTTTGAACATATAACTAGCAATAATGGACCATTTTTGTCACTTCTCTCTCATTTTACACACACACTCTCTCCTTTCTCATTTAATCTAAAGTATAGTTGCACCAAATTTTTGAAATTGACCAAAAATATATAAATCACAAAATCTGTACCTCCAAATGTGAATTCAAGTTAAATATTTCTCTTTTCATAATTTCATTTAAATTTAACTATCAAAATTTAGTAAATATCCGACGCACTTAAAAGGACCAAAATTGGTCACCTAATACTTAAGTCACACTTATTTTAAACATATAACTAGCAATAACGTAAACTTTTTCAGTTTACGTTAACTTATTTCCTTTTTAGTCAGTGTCGAAAAGAATGACCCCTTTTTATTTGGAAATAAAATCACTTTTTGAAATAATTTATAGTCATAAAAATATCTATGACTTGTTTTAAATCACAAATTTCAAAAGTGTTCATTTTTTCTTAAATTTGTGCCCAATCAACAGTTTGCATAAATTAGAGGAGATTATATTTAAAGTTAAATTCATGGAGATTATTTCATGTTTGTAGTTTTAATGGATAAATTCAATTGGAATTATGATTTTTCTAAACCAGAAACATTAGAAAATTTCAGAAACCACAACATAAAAAATTACACTAGACACAAAAATAGATAGAAAGAAATAACAGAAATTACACCTCAAAAAGTTACAACAGACTTCGAGACCAAAACTCACACAAATAATAAAAGGGCAAAAGTGTAAAATATATCCCTCAAAAATGGTTCATGTTGGTATAGACTTTTTAAAAAGCGGCGTATACGCAGCTACATTTACACCCAATTATTAAGCTACAAATTTTTTTTTTAATTAACAAAAAAATCATTTAGGTTATTTTTTAATTTTAAAAAAATGTCACGTGACTCTAAAAAAAAGTCTAACCATTTATTTTAGTAGACATACTTTTCTAAAGCCACATAGTAATTTTTTTCTAGTGGGTCGAAATTGTTTTAAAAAAATGAAAGACTTATTTTTTTAAAGTCACGAAGATATTTTTTAAAAACGAACTGTCACCTAATGAAAAAAATTACGATGTGGCTTTAGAAAAGTATGTCTACTAAAAAAATGGTTAGATTTTTTATATGACATTTTTTTAATTAAAAAATAACTTAAATGATTTTTAAAAAAATTCCGTCCAACAAAACACGACGATATCATTTTCAGAATAACAGTGTGATATTTGCACCATTTTATATGTGATATACACCACTTTTATAAGCAACCATTAATATATGAGCCTAAATAGAAACAGGTAAGATATTTAAACCTTCAAATTGTTAAATATCTCTCTTTCTAAAGTTCCATTTAAATTTAATTATCAAAGTTTGATAAATATCCAGCATACTTAAGCAATCAAACTTCCTCAGGTAATACATAAGATACTATTTTGAACCTACAATAATGGACCATTTTTGTCACTTCTCTCTTATTTCACACACCCACTCCTTTCCCATTTAATCTAAAAGTATATATTGACCAATTCCTTCTGTCACGTGACTTCTATGTCGCGTTATAGAGAAACTGATGAAAATGGTCCCTTATATTTGGTGTACCATGTTCAATATAGTCTATTAAGTATCAATCAAGCAGTTTTGATCCTTTAAATTTGTCAATATTACATATTTTTGGCTGGTCAAATATTTAAATCTTATTGTTAAATCTAACAAGAAGTATGTTTTTTCTTTAATCAGAAACATAAGAAATTTTTGTCAAAATTCCAAAAACCTTAATATAAAAAACTACACTACATCTAAAAATAAATATAAAAATAATAGAAATTACGCCCCTCAAAAAATTGCATCAAATTTTTGAAATTAACCAAATATATATCTATACCTCCAAATGTGAGTTCATTTTAAATATTTCTCTTTCCATAATTCCATTTAAATTTAACTATCAAAATTTAGTAAATATCCGACGCACTTAAAAGGACAAAAATTGGTCACCTAATACTTAAGTCACACTTATTTTGAACATATAATATAACTAGCAATAATGGACCATTTTTGTCACTTCTCTCTCATTTTACACACACACACACACACTCACTCCTTACTCATTTAATCTAAAGTACACTTTATCTTCTTTCACTTTCCTTTTCTTCTCCAAAACCCTAAAAAAATGGAACATCCATTCTTCATCAATAACGGCCCACCAACAAACAGATCCGAAGCAGTACGTTGGCTAACAATCGCCGAAAAACTCTTAACAAATCGTGATTTAGTCGGATCCAAATCATTCGCAACCCGTGCCCGTGAATCCGACCCGACATTATCAAACCCAATTTCTCAAATCTTAAGCATAATCGATACCTTAACAGCTGGTGATAAAAGAATTAATAATCATCACTTTGATTACTACTCAATTCTTCAAATCCCACATAATCAAACTCAAAATTTTGAGTTTATAGCTGATCAGTATCGTAGATTTGCTCTTCTTTTGAATCCAACAAATAATCATTTTCCGTATTCGAATGAAGCTTTTGGACTTGTTGTTGATGCTTTTGAAGTGCTTTCGGATCCTTTAAGGAAGAGTATGTATGATAAAGAATTGGGTTTTTTTGTTAATCTTAATCCGGTTAGTTTTGGTGGGTTTGAAGGAATACAAAGTTCGAATGCAGATCAAGTGTTTGTTAATATGTCTAATAGAGATCCACAAGGTGGAATTTCGAGCATGCCGGTCACATTTCAAGAAACTATGACTATGCCAAGCTCAGGTAAATTAAATGTAAAATTTATTTTTAGAGGTAAATGGGCGGGTTGAGTTGAAATTGGGTGGTTCAAATTGCGGGTAAATTAAACGTAAATTTATTTTTGAAGCCCAAATGGGCGGGTTGGGTTGAATTTAGGCGGGTCAAAATGCGGGTAAATTAAATGTAAATTTGTTTTTAAGGCAAATGGGCGGGTTGGGTTGAATTTGGGCAGGTCAAAATATGGAAAATTAAAAGTAAATTTATTTTTGAAGGCAAATGGGCGGGTTGGGTTTAATTTGTGCGGGTCAAATTGTGGGTAAATTAAATGTAAATTTGTTTTTAAGGCAAATGGGCGGGTTGGGTTGAATTTGGGCAGGTCAAAATATGGAAAATTAAAAGTAAATTTATTTTTGAAGGCAAATGGGCGGGTTGGGTTGAATTTGGGCGGGTCAAATTGCGGGTAAATTAAATGTAAATTTATTTTTAAGGAAAATGGGTTGAATTTGGACGGTTCAAAATGATGGTAAATTAAAAGTAAATTTATTTTTGAAGGCAAATGGGCGGGTTGGGTTTAATTTGTGCGGGTCAAATTGTGGGTGAATTAAATGTAAATTTATTTTTGAAGGCAAATGGGCGGGTCAAATTGTGGGTAAATTAAATGTAAATTTATTTTTGAAGGCAAATGGGCGGGTTGGGTTGAATTTGGGCGGGTCAAATTGTTGGTAAATTAAATGTAAATTTATTTTTAAGGAAAATGGGCGGGTTGGGTTGAATTTGGGCGGGTCAAATTGCGGGTAAATTAAATGTAAATTTATTTTCGAGGCAAATGGGCGGGTTGGGTTGAATTTGGGTGGGTCAAAATGCGGGTAAATTAAATGTGAATTTGTTTTTAAGCCAAATGGGCGGGTTTGGTTGAATTTAGGCAGTTCAAAATGCGGGTAAATTAAATGTAAATTTATTTTTAAGGCAAATGGGCGGGTTGGGTTGAATTTGGGCGGGTTAAAATGCCGGGTAATTGACCCGCCTATAAGTTACTCAGGCTGAAATGGGCTAAAAAGCCGGTCAAAACCCAATTTCCAGTTCTTATTAAGTTTTAATTGTTTTATTTATTTTTTGGGAAAATAACACTCTATGTCTATTTGGAGAAAAATATCCACCCGAAATGGCCCATATTTGTAATATTAACCGAAATGACCCTCTTATACATTATTATACACTTTTATACAAGGTTGATACATTGTCTACAGTAAGTTTATAATGTTGTATATCGTGTATATAACATTGTTACAAAAAAAAAAAAATTGGCTATGTAGATGTAATATTTTATGTTGGATTGTATATTATTGAAATTATCCCTTGTTCTTTTATACTCCTTACATCCCAATTTAAGTGTCTCTTGCGTACTTCCCTTTTTTGGTCCGTCTTAAAAAGAGTGTCTTTTTCTATATTTAGTAAGTTGACAATTCATACATCCTACATAACAAGTTTAAAACCACAAGATTCAAAAGGACATTTTAAGACTTTTTTTTTTTTTTTTTTTTTTTGGGGTAAATAAACATTTTATTTATTACCAGTAAACATTACAAAAAAAAAAAAAAAAAAAAAAAAGACTGAATCTACAACCAGCCACAGTCACCAGCAAACTAACTCAACCTTAACCACAAGTGACAATATCCCTACTAGTAGATATTACACCAGATAGTAGTTCAGAGATCTCAGTCTTCTTTCAACATTTGCATTCAGATTTCCTCTTTGACAAACCTCCAGAATGATCAGCTTGATTAGGATGGTTGCATCTCTCGTCTTTCCTTGAAACACTCGGAGATTCCTCTCCTTCCAAATATGGTATATGCATGCAGCAGTCACCATTCTGAAGATTAGAGCAGTAGGTGATTTCCCTGGCATTGAAGCTATCCAAGCCAATTCACGTTGCCATCCTCCTGGTTGTCTACTTATACCTTATGCCAACACCATTTTCCAAACATATGCAGAGTAAGTGCATTCAAAATATAGATGACTGATACTCTCCAGGCCATTAGAACACAAAGGACACTCTAAGGTAGTATCAATTCCCCATCTACCAATATTGTCTCTTGGATTCATTCTTTCCAAAACAGCAAGTGTAAATATGAATAGCCATTTAGGAGCTCCATAGTTATTGCATACTATCCTTCCCAAGGGACTCTAGGAAAGGACCCTTGTAATTCCCTGTACATCTTCTGAATGGAAAAACAGTGCATAGAAAGATACTGATCATAATCATACCCTGCAGAGACAAAGTACTTCTTCCCTTTCAGAATTTTCTGCAATACCCAAGATGCCTGTTTAGGTTCCACCTTCCGGATCAGGGCATTCTTATAAAGAAGCTGTGAACCCATCTTACCCACAATTTATCTTTCTTGTGACTTAAACACCATAACAGCTTTGCAATGGCTGCTTTGTTCCATGTCTCAATAGCAACAATGTTCAACCCTCCAGCAGTATTTGGCTGGCACAACTGGTCCCATGCTATAAGGGCCTTTTTGCTAACATCACCTTTGCCAGTCCATAAATATCTTCTGCATATGGAGATGATCATAGAAATCACCTTCTTAGGAAGAACAAAGATTTGGGACCAGTAGTTCTGGATAGAGAGTAGAAGACTTCTAATTAGTTGGACTCTGCCTGCATAGGATAGTAGCCTAGCTACCCGTGAAGTAATCCTGCCCATCATTTTATCTAACTGAGGTTGACATTGTATAATGAATAGCCTTTTGGTGCTAAGAGGGACCCCTAGGTACTTAAAAGGCAATTGTCCCTTAGTAAATCCCAAGATCTGCAAAATCTGGGCCTGGTTGTTTTGTGAAACTCTTCCAAAATAAATGGAGCCCTTGCTTGGATTAGCAATGAGCCCTGATGCTTCAGAGAATCTCTTAAAGCACTCAAACAACATGGGATACTGAGACATTTTAAGACATTACACGCATCTTTAATTTAGAACTCAGAATTCAAAAAACTCTTTTTATTGCTTAAATTTGGTGATCAGTCAAACTAATACACTTAAATTGGGACGGAGGGAGTAATCTTTTAGTGCTTAATAAATTTTTCTTTTTATTATGGTAATATATATATATATATATATATATATAATGTCCTTTTGAAAATATTTTGACAAGATTTCTCATGTATCAATTTGGCTAAATATCAGCTC
The DNA here is from genome assembly GCF_029784015.1 of Lycium ferocissimum. Classification (NCBI taxonomy): domain Eukaryota; kingdom Viridiplantae; phylum Streptophyta; class Magnoliopsida; order Solanales; family Solanaceae; genus Lycium; species Lycium ferocissimum. The sequence goes on along the minus strand of NC_081353.1, from coordinate 28,358,488 downwards.
AAATTTTGATTGGCTGAAATGGGCGGGTCATTAACGAGCTCAAACATGAGCGGGTTGGGCATATTATGATTTTATGGGCTAATCTTGCCACTTCTATTCAGGTACAGAGCAAGGACAGCAGCAGCAACAACAACCAGTAAGCTCTGTTTCATTTTCAAACTTAAATGAACAACCTGCGACATTCTTGAATTTAAATCAACCACAGCCGGTAACATCTGAGAGAAGCTTAAATAGAGAAAACCCGCCATTTGGTATCGGGTTGAGCTCGACACGAGGGCGAGAACCCGAGGTTTCGGTAGAGCAAAGTAGGAATAATCAGCCCCCAGTAAGAAATGAGAATGTGATGGGGAGCAATGAAACTAGACCTGCTAGTACTAGTAAAAATGCGAGTAATGTGAAGGAGAAAGAAGGTAATAAAGTAGATGCACCAGATAGGAGGATACCTAGTTTTTGGACTGCATGTCCTTATTGTTATGTTATGCTTGAATACCCTTTGGATTACGTTGACTGTACATTTCGGTGTCAAAATTGTAAGAAGGCTTTTCAAGGTGTAAAGGTTGCAAGTCCACCGCCAATTATTGATGGGAAAGAAGCTTATTTCTGTTGCTGGGGATTTATGCCTCTAGGATTTTCCGCGGAGCATTTTGAGAGAAGTAGAAATAATGTGTCTAGCTGGTCTCCATTTTCTCCCATGTTTACTTGTCCTGCTGGGGTACAAAGTAATGTGAGTACTCATGGCAATTTGCATAATGCTGGTGGGACGAAAGGTCGGGGTGGACGAACTGCTCCAAGGATTTACAATGATGATGATGATGACGACGATGACGTGCTTGTTGACTTATCGGAGGTCCTTTCTGAAGATACTCCTCTAAGGTAGAGAAAGGTAAATTCTGAAAGAAGTTTTTCCGAGGGTCTGTAGATCCCACAGTCCCCAGACCCCACTTGTGGGACCACACTGTGTATGTTGTAGTTGTGCTGTTGTTGTTTCATTAAGAGAAGAAGAAGGAAGAGAGAATCAAGCCTTTCATTTTCACTGTAAAATGTATCTTTCAATTATTTTCTTTGATGTTTAGCTTGTTAACATCTCTTGTGTTTAGTAATTCTCCTGTGAAGTGAACTTTGTGATTGAGGAATAGATGAAAGTATCCTGTAACATGATTTTGTTAACTCAATACAATTTGCTTCAGAGGTGATTATATTTTTTAGTTTTCCTAGTTTTCATTCTTTCAATTTGTCACTGAAATTGGCTTGACCAAGCATTTTCGTTGTGATTGAGCAATGTAATATTAGCCGTTTGGGGCTCAAAACAATTGCTTTACTTGCATTTGGTTAAGCCGACGCTTGATTGCTGATGATGAGATTCCAGTTATCTTATTTTCAAGAAGGTCCCACAAAAATATGGTGAGATTCCAGTGATATCTGTGTATGCGCTGGTTGAGGCTGATGGATTCTTGTTTGGATTTCCTACAAGATATGGATGTATGGCAGCTCAAATGATGGCATTTTTCGACTTGAAAATTGTGAAGAGAACAGAAACTTGCTGGAGTGCCTGCAGGCTTCTTTGTGAGTACTGGTACACTAGGAGGTGGGCAGGAGACCACTGTGTAAGTCTGTCTTCTGTCATCCATTTTTTTGTGTTTGTACTATTAATCGTTTCTTTAATGTCGTCATTGATGATGTCAGATCACTCTGTGAGCGAATTGTGACTTTCCGTTGGATGTTAATGCATTTCGACAATGACTAAGGTGTATGTGACATATGTAAACCAAAAAAGAGGAGAGTAATATGACTAAGTCGTATATATGCATATTCTAGATACCCGTCAGATACTTCACCTTGTTGCTGATGAAAACGACAGAAGAAATGGAGAACACGAGCAGAATCTATGTCGATAACATAGTTGATGAGTGTATAGTAGTGACTAGTCTGAAAAATCATTTCGCCAGCCCTACAAAATTCGTGTGTAGCTCCCCATAGCATCCAAAGGATCCACCTATTTACTTGTGTTATACTATTGTTCGTTTATTTAATGTCATCGATGATGTCTGATCACTGTGTGAGCTAATTGTGACTTTCCATTGGATGTTAATGCTTTTGGACAATGACTAAGGTGTATGTGACATATATGTAAACCAAAAAGAGGAGAGTAATATGACAAAGTCGTACATATGCAAATTGATAGATACCCTTCCGATAATTGCTTCACCTTGTTGCAAGATGGCAAGACAATGCTGGGAGCTGTTCTTGAATATGAGCATGTTTGGATGGCCTTAAAAAAAGCAGTTTATAAGCTGAAAAGAGTTTATAAGTAAAAAAAAAAAAAAAGTTGGGTAACCCAACTTATTTTATTTGGCTTATATGTTTGTTTTGGATAAAATTTAAAAACGCCTAATTATTTTTTTGGCTTATTTTAAGATAAAAATGACTTTGTACCAAACACTCATAAAAACTGAAAACAACTTATAAGTTGTTTTCAGCAACTTATAAGCCAATCCAAACGGGCTCTATTTATGGTATCAAATGGGTAATGCCTCCCAAAATTAGGAGCTTGCTGGAGACTTGGCATTGGGGCCGGAGGCATGAAGTGCCAAGGGGTTCATCCGAACCCTCTTCGGCAAAAAATTATACTATTTATGTCTGGTTTAAATTATTTTTTATGTATATATAGTAGATGTTGAACCCCCTTTGGCTTCTTCGTGTGTTTACTTTTTCATATTTTGAACTCCCTTAGTGAAAATTCGGGCTTCGCCACTGCTTGGCAATAAGTAAACAAGCAATATGGAGAACAATTCCTCTTTGCATTTTATGGACAATTTGGTTGGAGAGGAATAAGGTCTGCTTTGAGGGAAAAGGCAACATATATGCGGGATAAAAAATAGTTGTCGCTTGAATTTGTATTTCTGGTGTAAAAGCAGTGTTATGGAAAATATGGAGAAATATATGAACTTTCTAGAAACAGGAGATTTGTAGTTTTGTTAGTGTCAGTGGTGGTAGTCGGACCTTTGTATCCTGTACCATCTTGGTACTTCATTTTACTTTTTTTAATAAAATATTACCTTAGAAAAAAACAGAAGAAATGGAGAACACGAGCAGAATATTAGTCCATAACATAATTGATGAGAGTGTCTACTAGTGACTAGTCTGAAAAATCATTTAGCCAGCCCTACAAAATTTGTGTGCAGCTCCCCATAGCATCCAAAGGATTGCCTTCAACTGGTGATCCATTTAATTGGTACTGATAAAGTTAGGGAACCCCGTCATTTCAATGATTTGCAAGGAATCAATAAGGAAGAAGGCTCTAGAGACCCAAAAGTACAGTTTCTAATTGATCTAGCAACAAATGGATAAAATTCTTGAGAAATTTAGTTTATTGATCTTCCAACGGGCCTAAGGGACTTGAGTATCTTAAGGTCAGATTTTTTCATAATAGTTAAAGGTTAAGGCATCAAGATCACTAAACAATTGTCAGTATAGAATCTCAATTAGCTAACACCAGTTAACTGCTGGGGTCAGTGACAGAGATATGTAGCTGTAGCCACTACTCCATAGGTGCATCATCTACTGTTATTCCGACTATATTTGGTCAGAAGTCATTTCAGAGGTATATTGATCAAATATTTTTGTTACAACTCTAGTACCTCCCTTGGGCTAATAGGTCTCTTGATAATTTATTACTTGTAGATGATAACAGTGTACAATTTTGATGTTCATATGCATGCAAATAATGATATGTATTTTATATATTATCTAGAGATAATGGATCAAAACCCCCTAAACTATCACATTTTTATTAGTTTCATACTTAAACTATGCCTAGTTTGCGTTCCCCTTCTGAACATATTTCACTCTTCAGTTCAATTCTCTAGAGATAATGGATTAAACACCCCCCCCCCCCCCAAAAAAAAAAAAAAAAAAAAACTATCATGTTTATTATTTTCATACTTAAATTATGCCTTGTTTTAAGTTACCCACCCGAACTATATTTTTCAGGTGCTAAAACCTGAACATATTTCGGCCTCTGCAGTTCAATTCTCTTCCCATAATTTAAACATCAACTTCGCCTTTGAATCCTGGGCAGTTTCCTCAAATGGTGGTGGGGCTTGGGAAAACAGCTAGGCTTATCCTCTTGCAATCACAAAGGCTGAAGTGTCCGGTGAACACACAATATTAGCTACTGATGAATTGTATCTAGAATACATAATAAAGGACCACTGGAGGTGCTTTTATAACTCTCACTTCATGAATTCACCTTTGTACGTTCTCTGCTCGCTTCAGGACAAATGGGAAAATTTATTGGCACTAAGGACTCGTTTATCAAAAGTTACTGATGTTGAGGCACTTTTTTCTTGTGTGTGCAGTATGTAGGTAGCTGATACAGTTGTTTCATTCGGCAAAATTGTACTGGATTCGTCTTTGATGTAATGTATTGCTGAAACACCAAACAAGAGAAATAAAATCACCATGGTGAGCAGATGTGGATTCAGGATTTAAATTATATGAGTTCAATTTTAAGATTCATAGCATTGAATCCATTATATTTCTAAAGTTATGGGTTCATATTTACAATATATTACAATTTAAATAATTTTTACACATAAATTTATGCTCTGCGTCAAATGTTATGGGTCCAATTGAATCCGTACCTATAATTCTAGATACGCCTCTGATGGTGAGAAAATCGGTTAACTTTTTGATATGTGGAAACTGAGAAAATTGCTTCCCGACTTGCTCTTATATTGATTGTAGATTGCTGAACCAATGGAGAGCGGACTTGATAAGGACATTGAGAACGGTGTTGTAAGCATATATTGGCCTAGAAAGGAAATTGGTGACTTTTTTCCAAAACCAAATATGACTGAGGTCTATTTTGGCATTTGGACCTTATATAAGTCGGTCCGTTCTTAGTTGCTTAGTTGCTTTACGACTTAAGAATTTTTGAACTTTTTCTAAGGGATTACATCTATCGTTTTAGTTGAACGTAACATTGTTTTTCTGTTTTGGCTCTTCAAATATATGTGCAGGGACCTATCATATTATTGTATGATACGCTCTCGCTCTCAGGTGAAGTGGGAAAGAGCTTGTTAACTGCTGTTAAAGATTCTATTATTCAGATTATTCGAACTGCATAACGTGTAGCCTGCTTTGCTTTCCTTAGGAGGCTCAAGTAAAGTAGTTATAAGAAAAAGGGTACAAGTAGGGTAGTTATACAAAGAGGTAGGATAAAAGGTAAAATATTAGTATAAAATAGTAATCAAGCGAAAAATATAAGGTAACGAGACAACATCAAATTGATTGTTACATAGAATAAAACGACACTTTTCATTGTTACGTAATAGTGAATTTAACAATACGATATAATAAAATTTAAAATAGCAATATAATCAAAACACATTGTATTAATATAATCAAAACAAAAACAAATATTGTATTTACAGTAACGATAGGATACGACACAATAGGTAATAAGTAACAACTATCCAAATTAAACAACCTGTTATGCTTAGAAAAAGGAGGATAAGACAGAATTTAAACATTAATCCATAAGAACAAAAACCATATGTGCTACAGATTTTTTAACAAACACTTCCAGGGAACCGTTTTTCCAAATTGGAATTTTGACCAAGTCATTCATTATTTTAGCCAATTCACCAAAATAATACGTTTGAATATTTACAAAATTAGAATAAATGTATTTTCCAGTAACGTATCAGGAATTATTTTATTCAAAAAATTCAAGCGGCAAAAAAGTTAATGGTTAATGGTGTTAAAGGGTAATTCGTTACTGTGAGTAACGTTTTAGGTCTAATACATAACTGACAGTAACGTTTCTCTACAGAATTCAGGCACGGGCAATCGAATCCTACAAAGAATCCTGCAAATTGGGAATCCTTCTGATTGATTTACTTATAAAACTATATCGAAAGTTTTTTGGTGCGCGCATATGCTCTTCCCCTTTTTTGTTAAAAAAATTCAGCATTTTGCACATAAAGAAAGTACCTATACACAACTGAATATTTTCAGAAAAATAAACAAATTAACCCCAAATAATAGCACGCTTATACTGACAACCATCAATGCCGAACTGATCAATAAAGCTACAAGTATTCACAACTTACCGTATCCCAATTAATTGGTAGAAAAGAACTTAGAGTAGAACCTTATCCATGCATGTATACAGAATTGCATTTATTGTATTATCAAATAAAGAGGCATAGCAAGCTGATATCCTGGTCTCAAATTCCATGGAAAAATGTTAACATGTTGCATTGTTAAAAAGAAACACGAATAAGTACTAAAACAAAAGAAATTCTAAGTCGATCGGTTCTTATAAAAGCCTTAGCCAAACATACAACTTTTAAGTGTAGTGTTTTATTTCCCATGTCACTGGTGTTTACCAGACATCCTTGATTCTTTCATAATGCATGCTTACAAGTTCAGACAAACGTTTATTAACAATTATGAGTGTCAAGATTGCTAAGCAGAAAAAATTGGTTCACAGAAGGGTATTTTTTTTTTAGCAACAAGGATGCTTGTTAGAATCCCATTAAGAAAGTGCATATCCTAAAGCCATGTTTTCCCCAACTAAACAACGCTTGCTTTATCCATCTCATCTACAATAGTACCGAGGAAAAACATCTCCTAGTTCCAATTATCCCCAAATACTTCCAAAATTCCTTGATGTCTATCAAAGGGTGAAGGAACGTTAAAAAGTGAAAAAAACATGTGCAAAGTATTGAATTTTTTTAACAAAAAGGGGGAACAACATATTTACCAAAAAACCGTTGGTAACATTTTATAGGTAAATCAATCAAAAGGATTCCCAATTTGCAGGATTCTTTGCAAGATTTAATTGCACTCGAATTGTGAGAAACGTTATTGTCGATTCGTTTTAGCACGCCTAAATGGTATCGAAAGTAACGTTTTAGCCTGAAGTTGTAACTCTGAGTTACCACTTTATGATCAATCAATGTCAGATTTCGTACAAGGATTGCCTGTGCCTGGGATTCTGTAGAAACGTTACTGTCAGTTACGTATTAGGCATAAAACGTTACTCACAGTAACGAATTACCCTTTAACACCGTTAACCATTGACTTTTTTGCCCGTTAGATTTTTTGAATAAAATAATGCCTAATACGTTACTGCGGAATACGTTCATTCTAATTCTGTAAATTTTTTTTAAAAAAACATATTATTTTGGTGAATCGGTTGAAATAATGGCTTATTTCGGTAAAAAATTCTTGTTTTATGTTTCTTCTCACACCAATAATATCCCTTTGGCGAGATCAAACTTCCCATACCGGTAATGATAGATATAGATAAATGTATTTTTTTGTCGACAAAAATGTCTTGCATATTATCATTCTTAGGATTGTACATAACAACTTTCCAGCCATGTCGGTTATTTATTATCAAAGCTACTTCTCCCGTCTCTGTCATGGAAAAGCGCGCTGCAAATCCATAAGAAGGACTTATTTCTAAATTTCTTATGAAAAATAAGGATGTCCATGATTCTTTTACTCCATACTCCTTCATGACCAATATCTCAACGCCCTTATCATCTTCCAAAAAAGTCATCATACAAAGATATTCATATAAAACTCCTAAACCAACTATAACAATATCTTCTTGATCAGACTTAGGCTCAGGTACTGGAAACATGTGGAACTTTTCCGAGATACTATCAAAATAAATTACTTTGTTACGAGCACCTAAACGATCCCACCCACACTCGTATTGTGGAAAGTTAGGTTTTCGACCCTACCCTATGGTGAAGACGTTCATGCAATGTAATCCCAGAACTCATTGAGGAGATATCATTTAGGGAATTCGAGGTGCCACCATCGTTTCTCTTCATGACTAGCGATTATAACAAATTCACCACCATAACTTGGGTCTGATGCTGCATAATCAACACTGACTTGTATATGTTCTTAGAGGAGTCGAAACAAAGTCCCCCACGTGTATAATAGCCATCACCGTCCAAGCGGTCAAGCTCAAGCACTTTGGTGCAAAATCAGGTGGCAAGATTCCACAAATAAATATGCTCGTCTACGTTTATTAGTATGAGACCATGACAAGAACCCAAAACCCCACGATAACACGAATGACCCCTTTTCATGAGAGGGTCATTCAGCTCTTCCGAAGTGAGTTGTTGATTTATGAAGCAGAAGGAGAACCTAGACATCCTACTCGTAGTTGAACGTGTGCACAACGTAACGATCACTCCTTGTCGTTGTTGGTTGGTATTAAAGGGATCACGTGATGCTCACATGACTGGACAACTGTAATTAGTTAGTTAGTGGTAAAATGATTTAGGGCCTGTTTGGAAAGCCACCGTGTAACTAGAATTGAGTGTAATTACATAGTTTGGTCTGTTTGTTTGACCAGGTAATTACACATTTAGGTGGGAATTGAGTGTAATTGAGAGGGTGTAATTACACTCCAATTTCCGGGAGGGGGGGGGGGGGGGGGGTAACAGGGTGTAATTTCCGTAATTACGTAGTTATTTTTAATTTATTTTTTTATTTTATTTTTCTTTTCTTTTTAAATTTATTTTTTATTTTATTTTAATTTCTTTGCTTTTCTAATTTATTTTTTTATTTCTATTAATTAATTTTTATTTTTACTTTTTCTTTTTATTTTTTAAAATATATTTTTCTTTTTATATTATTTATATTTCATTTCCTTTCTTTTCATTCCGAACCTTTACTTCTTGTGGTTCCATGTAATTGTTCGTATTTTTTATTTTATTTTATTTTATTCATTTAGCATAACCGTGTTATTATTCTAATTTTTGAAACTACATCTTTTAATATTAGAAAGAACGAGTCATTAACAAACTTGACATATAATGAGTAACGTTATTAAAGTAGAATTTCGTTGTGAATGTGGTTATAGACTTATATTTTTCCTTTCTTTTGAATTATAGGAGTATTTACTTATGTTACGTTGGAACTTACTTATGTAATGTTGGAATTTGACATAAGAGTATTATGTTAAATTTTTTTCTTTTGGATTTTGAATTTAGGTTATATTTTCGACTTTAATTTATTTGCTTTAGTACTATTGACTTGTTATTTCACATTGCATGCTGTTTATTTTTTACTTACAATTGATAGAATTTTTGTTAAACATTTGAATAATGTTGTGACATTATATTTATAAATATTCTTTTTTTGTCAAACATCCAATCCCATGATGTTCTCACAAAAAAGTATGCTTTTAAGTTTTATAATTAAAAAAAAAATTATTTAATTTGAAATTATATATCAACTATTTTTTACAATATTAGTTACAAATATATAATTATTAATTAACATATTTTCAAGAAACAATGTGTTATTAAATAGCTAATTTAATATCATTTATAAAGGCACATATTTTTTAAATATTAATTTTAAATTTTTTATAATTAAGTTTTATTTTTTAAATTAAACTAACTGTGTAATTACACTTGTGCAACCAAACAACATCGCTTGTAATTACACCGTAATTACATTATGATAAACAAATGTGTCCGTAATTACAATACCGTGTAATTCATGGCCGTGTAATTACTAGGATAGTAATTACACCAATTCCAATTACTAGGTGGCTTTTCAAACAGACCCTTAGTTGATAGTTGGTTAGAGGCTTTATGTGTATATATACTTGTACAAATACAAACTAATTCGTTAAATGAAGAAAGACGCCTTCTATTTACTCCTATGTCTCCTACATTTCTACAATCACACACATTCATGGTGAGGATTTAACATGGTATCAGAGCACTGTAGCGATTAGGGAGAATTAGGAGAAAATCAATAAGCTTCTTTAGTGAATTGAACTGTGCGAACTCAAATTGCATCAATGGCGGTCGATAATGGAGAAACACAAACTGCAACAATGGCGGTGGAGACAAAAATTGATCATACTCATCCATTGTATGTGAGTGCATCAGATACTCCTGGTTTTGTGTTGATTCCGGTGAAATTGACGGGATCTGAGAACTACGAATTGTGAAGGAGATCGATGCGGCTAGCACTACAAGCGAAGACAAAATTAGGGTTTGTATTAGGTACTTGCATGAAGGAACAATTTGAAGAGGCGTTGCGCAACATTGGGATACGTGCAATGCGATAGTGTTATCGTGGATAATCAACTTAGTTGCTCCAAATTTGCTGAGTGGAATTCTCTATGCATCAGATGCGCATTGCACGTATCCCAATGTTCCACTTCTTTCCTTAAAGGAATCTCATCTACCCTTTTTATTACAATCTGGTCTTCGTCACTTATCCTTGAACATCTATTTGAAGTTCTAAAAGAAACTCAAATAAAACTCTGTAATACATTTTTCCCTCGATTGAAAAAGTCCTTAACTTCCGTGATTGGGTAAATACTATCATAACCTCTGAAATTTCCCATCGTCCAAAAAATTGCCGCAGTCATAAATCAACACACGTGACTCGCTTTTCATCCCTACTTTTAAGTTCTAGTGATAACAAAATGTCTTAGTCACAATTATCCATAATTACTTTGTGATCCACTTCTTCAAAATTTTCATTTACCAACAATCAGGTAATATCCCATAATAATCACACATAACATAAGAAGTGTTAATAAAAGGACCCATGTACCTGTAGTCGGTCCGTCCTGATCCCGGTCTGGGGAACTGTGTAGTGAAACATCCCCTTCGTCATCCTCTCGCCATCTACTAATCTGCTCCTCCTCGTCTTCTCCGTCATAGTCCATAGGATATGAATGCTCTGGCCCTTCCTGATTGACCGAAGTCCAAGACAGAGGACTAGGGCACACTGTAACGCTCACGCTAGTAGCTGCTCTAACAAAATGCTCCATCACGGGGCCGGAGGACAAATTCGAGATAACCTCGGGGAGCTTCGTCTCCATCGGGGCGGCCCGTACGAACCCTCGTACGGTCCGGTTTCACAACTATCCTACGATGGATCCTCTCCCTACCGGGGAGTCGCGAGCACTGGGAGTCGTCTCAATGTCCCTCTTAAGGATCGGTGTCCGTAGAATAACTAAGGCTCCTCCTATTCCGCCCCGAGGGTGATTTGAACCGAATTGTTACATCTCATATTTTTGCGCCAATATTTTAAGTTGAGGTGACACAAGTTATGGACAAGGCTACTTTCCGACTTTGTTTCAAGATACAAAGTTGTTTTATGATTGTATTGGTATGGAATATTAAGGAAATTGAGTTAAAAGTGAGATTATGGAAATTAAAAATTTCATGAAAAAAAATAGCCATGTGGCCGTGTATATATGAAGTGGGCCATATGTGTATTAATTATATATATGTGTATAAGATGACAATTAAGTCATCTTTGTCATTCCTCGCTCTTAGAAATTTCAAGAAAATTTGAGAAAGGTTCAAGAATGGCCGTTACTACCACAGTGTAAAAGCGAGAGAGAGAGGGAGTGAACCAAGAGATGTTGATCATGAAGAACTTGTCTTTTCTAGCTTTCTCTCATTAATTAAAGGATGTCGACATGGGAGTGGTTGTTGAAGCAAGCAAGACACTCTTTCTTGCAAAATACAAGCAATGGGATGAGGTGGTGGAAAGAAGGTGAGGTTGATCTATTGTTATATATTATGCATGATTTATGTATGTAGTGTGAATTGAAAGGAAGTCATGAAAAATATGTGTAAAAGGTGGATGTTGTTGTACGTAACTGTGCCATATGTGGTAGGAAATGAATTAATGTTATTTAGTATGTTGGTTGTTGTTGTTATGAATTATGTGATGGAAAAATGAATGAAATACATGAAAATATGGATGTTGAAGTTGAGCCATGGATGTTAATGTTTGGCCGTGTATGTGTGTTGCATGTTTAGAGTGATGAATCGATTCTAATTGGCATGTTGGTTGTTGTAGTGTGTTGGAGTGATTTGGAAATCAAGAAACCTGGAATGCTTCGGTGTTTGGCGCGTGGTGTTGTGTGTAGCCGGTGTGGGCTGTTTTTGGAGGGGATATGATGAACAAATTTATGTAATATTGGTTGTCGTTTCTTGTGGATTATGTTATGAAAATAAAGGTTTAATGACATATGTCGAAGTTGTAGTGTTGTGGGCGTTGGAAAAGTTAATATGATTAATATGTTTTCTTATATTTATGTAGGTAATGTGGTAATGTATGATTGTTGACGTAGTAGGGGAATTTTGAAAGAGAAACGCATTAGTGTCGTATTCATTAAGTTGGAAGGTTTGGTTGCATAGCATATTGTTTGAATTGTCTTGAATCTTTTTGTGGATTGTTCGAATATTCTTAAATCTTGTTTGGATGGTTGTTGTTGGTTTTGGTTGTTGTTGATAATTGCAGTTAAATTCTCGGGGTTGGTGAAAATATAAAGTGTTTTAATTTCGGTAGACAAGTGTTACCTTAGATTTAACTTAGATGCTCTAATTACGTTGGGTAAATGTGACCAAATTGTAGGATGGCGGAATTTGGAACTTGAAGTCGGGCAGCGTAAGGAGCGGAAAAGGTATGTAAGGCTTCACCTCTCTTCTTTGGCATGTCTTAGGTCGTAATAGGCTTGGATATTATAGACCACTCAATTCTAGAAATCCGAGTTTGAAATTATTTTTTCATTCAATAGGAATTGAATTAAGTTCTTCACATTTTATTGAATAATTGCACCCAACATCTATAACTCACAACGAACGATTCTAAACTTCTCATAAATGGCTCCAAGAAGCCTATTGTATATATAGTTGGGTATGCGCCTATTGACCCGAGGTGGGCCAGCTACCCTCCGAATTCCCTCTTGTTCTATTTGACTTGTTTCCACTAAATCAAAGGAAAACTTTTGGTTATCATTTCGATTACTAAACAATAGTGTTTTAACCAATCTATTGACTCCAAGGCGTGATTCTTCTTCTCCCAGTAGCTCGTAAATGTTTTCAAAATGCCGTATTTTCCCGAAAACAAAGATTTGTGGCAAAGTAAGCTACATGGACGGGATCGGTGAATATGTTCTACAATGACATGATGATGTCGAGGAAGAAAATGTTTATATGATGAATATGACAATGATGATTCCATGATTGAAGGTTCCAAGCCCATGATTTGTGACTATATGAGAACGTTGACTATTTCTTGAATCCTACTATTTTATTCATGACCATATGACTTTTTTTTTTAAAAAAGGTTCCAAAGTATACGGCCGCCTTATGATCTTGCTTTTTTCTCATGATATTACTCTCAATTAATAGTCTCTTTATATTAATTGCTCCTTGAGGTGAGACAAGCCCTATAGTTATTCCATAATATAATCGGGGTTACCGACCTTACGTCACTCCGATCGAGTTATATCTTTCCTTTGGGCTCTCCTGCATGCTATGGTATGATATATATATGTATATATATGTATATGGGGAAGATGGGGAAAAAGGTGAGCGCCATAGACGCTGATACACACGGTACGTATGTCCACTTGATATCATCGTCCGGACGCGGGATGCCGGACGCGGGATGTATACTATACATTTATGGTTAAATGGATTGCTGCGACGCCGGGCAATATTAAATGTTCTATTTTCATATATGGAAAGAAATGTTTTTTTTTCAAGGGAAAGATAATACGATTGCATCCCGTGGGCACTTATATGCACGGATTACTCGTTTATCCTATGATATGTTTCATGTTTCCATGCGGTTATTGTTTATATGTACCTTCTTACTATGTTACTATTATGCCTAGTATACTCGCACATTGTGCGTGCGGCCCTTTCTCTTCGTTCTGGGCCGTGCTTTATACGCGTTGTGTAATAACGTATAGTGAAGATTTTAGTAGAAGTCAGTTCCAGGGATTGGCGAGCTCCATTTTCTCCGGAGTGCAGGTAAGCCGGAGAGAAAATTTATGTTATGACGGTTGTTCTATGCCAGAGACTTATGCATGTTGTCGTATGTATAGTATGTTGGTCCATGTCGGCTCCATAAGCCGACGTGTTGTATTACGATTTCGTGCGTTAAGGTGATGCGTGTAGGACATATAGAAGGCGGAAAGCATATTTGTTCCCGAAAGTTCTATTATGTACTCATGCTATGATTAAAGGCCCGAGGAATACGAGTATTATGATAGTCGAGAGGGTTCGCTCGGCCACAGATAAGGGTCGGGTGCCTATCGCACCCTAGTAAGACGGGGTGTGACGAATCTACAGAATCTTCCACCCCATGGCCCCTGGAAATCGTCTCTGTTAATATGAATCAATACGCATAAAAAGAGAGTCGAAATGATCTTTCCTAGACTTCATCGCATGATCTAAGATGAGAAGAAGGTTGATCATTCCTAAATGTACCGCAGGCTCTTGTTTATAAGTGTGAGCGACGCTTCACGGTCATGTGGGGCTGTGGACGCGATGCGGCGAGCAAACCCACTGGACGGAGGCCCGCCTGCGGTACGATTTTGTGCACCGACGGGGGCGCCCAGCGAGTTCGGCGGCGGGGCGGGAACCCTTGACTTAATGGGTTTCCTTGAACTTGCTTCCTGTTTCCCCCGGGGGGGAAAACTGCCGGAAGGGTTTCCCTAAAAATATCCCTCCTATATACGTGCTATGCCCAACCAAAGGGCGGGTTCAAAATCAAGGAATATCTAGAGTCCCCAAGGGGTACAAATCCCCCGGGGCAAATGTCTCGGACCTCTTGAAAATATCGGAGGGACCGGGGCAAGGCCTCGCGGGGACCAAAGTCTTTTCCCTTTTCTAATCAAAAGGGCCCGGGGGAAAAAGGGCGGACTAATTCCAAAAAAAAAGATCCTTGCCAAAATTTTGGGCCCCCCACAGAAATGGGGGGCATGAACGGGTTCCCCCCCCCAAAAAAAGTCGGAAAGGGAAAATGTAATGAAAATATTAAAAAATGAATAGCAAAAACAAAAAAAGGAAAAAAAAAAAATG
>NC_081353.1:28323866-28343491 GCF_029784015.1 Lycium ferocissimum | reverse complement strand
CAAACACCCCTTGTATAAATATCTTCTTTTAGTTTCTTTCCACATGATTCATAATTTACAACTTAAGTCCGTTATTTTTGTTTTATTGAAAAATTTAATTTGTGTTTATTTGTGGGTTATAATCTTTTGTAATATAACCTTCACATCCTCTTTTTCTGTTAATTCGCTTCTTCCGATCCCTCATCTTCTGTTTCACGTACTTATGAAGCATAAAAACGATAGCTTATTCTCCCATATTTATCTGTTTCGGTTGCTATATTAATATTTTTCATATGCAGAGTTATATTTCCTTTTTAATGCTTCACAATAATTATTATATAATCATCACCCTTTCATTTACTTCTTTACTATTTTTTTAATATTTATGTATTTGAATCGAAGGAAAATTCGTGACTTATGACAACGTTGGGTTGATCGTGATGGGATTGAAAGTGTGGATTAGTTAATTTTCACGAGGTAATTATAAGCTTTTGTTTATATATGTTTAAGTATGTATTTGTCTTTAAATTAAAGTACTATATATGTCACTAAAGTATCATAAGCTTTACAAGATTTTCTAACTTTAGATTACGAGTTATTTTTTTAATTTGTATGTTTTGATTTCTTTTTCAAAAAAACTCAAAGAAAGCTGAAAAATATGTGAATCATTTATGCTAAGTATTCCAGGATAAATGTGCAACGCACGTTTCCAGGACTAGTATATATATAGAGGTCTGAAACAAAGTTACTGAGTTGGGAAGAATTTGTAATTAATGCACTAGGTTCCGCCCCGTTGACGAGAGCATCGTACCACCAGTTGAGGCTTGCCCACATCAGCATTTGGCTTGTGAGTTCTATGAAGACGAGGCGTAGAAAAGGTCTACATTATACCAAGGTCCGAAATTAGTCAGATTTTCTGGTGGTAAACGCCCCCTTTCTCGTAGTTTCTTTTTCGAAAACGAATATAAAGGGAAAACTGGATGCTTCTGGTGATGCTCTCTGTTATGTTTGGGAAATTAAGGGAAATGGTGTCTAACATGCATAACGATGGAAAATACGGATTTCTTTTAAAAATTGGTCACCTTTCACTGTAAGAAAATGTTTTCCTTGAATAATCTGTTCCCATGAATGGGTTGATATACATGATTTACAACATAATTGTAGGCTACAAATTAGGAACTAATTTCATTAAATAATACTAACATATGCTATCCTAAAATAGAAGATTACAAAATATTACAAATATATTTTACTAATTACATATTCTAACACACCCCGGTGAATAAGCGGGAGGTTTACGAACGGTTAGACTGTCAAAGAAAATCATCAAATAGTACGCGCGGAAGACCTTTGGTGAAAATGTAAACCCAATACGATAACGGACGGAACGTGTAGGACACGAACTTCGCCACGTCTAACCTTGCGAACAAAGTGAATGTCCATTTCGATGTGCTTGGTACGTTGATGTTGTACCGGATTTCCGGACAAGTAAATGGCACTTACATTATCACAATAGACCAACGTTGCTACGAATAGGACAATGGGAGTTCAAACAGCAGTTACGAATCCAACAAGACTCGGAGACAACATTAGCAACCCCTCCTCGTATTCTCGCGGCTTCAAAGACTTGAATAGAGTAGGTTGGCGCTTGAAGACCAAGAAATCAAGTTATCCCCAAGATAGACACAATAACCCGACGTGGAGCGTCGAGTGTCCTGGACATCCTCCCAATCAAAGGCATACAGATATGATGGAGGAGTAGAGGGGATTTGTATAAATGTGTGCCAAAGTCAATCGTACCTCGAATGTAACGCAAAATCGTTTTAATGCTTCCTTATCTTTGGACCTTGGGGTCATGCATAAACAAGCAAACTTGTTAGACGGCGTATGATATGTCGGTAAGTGAATGTCAAGTATTGCAAAGCACCAACGGACGACGATACTTCGAGGATTCTCATGCACGGGGCTTGAAGAAACTGAAGTCGGTTTTCCTTGGAGTCAAGCTGGAGTGGGGGTAGAGCTTACTGCGTGACATGCTGCTTCGTCAAGAATATCCTCTGCATAAGAACTCGAGACATAAAGAGGCTATTGTTGTCCCCGAGACCGCAATCCCCAAAAAATAGCTCAACGGACCCAAGTCTTTCATTACGAAATTCCGTAGCTAATTTGGACATGATGCCGAGTCTGAGAGAGTCTGAAGATGCAGTTAGAATAATATCATCCACATATAACAAAATATAAGCAATATCTTTCCCACGACAAAATATGAAGAGAGAGTTGTCAGATGTACTATGGGAGAAACCAATAGTTGCCACATAATTGACCAGAAAACCCGATACCAAGCCCGCGGTGCCCGTCTAAACCATAAAGAGATTTACGCAAGAGACAAACATAATCGTGACGAGCCGGATCCCGGAACCCCAAAGGTTGATACATATAGAACGATCTCATTCAAATTGCCACGCAAGAAGCATTCTTTACATCAAGGCGGTGAATGGGCCAAGAGCGAGATAAAGCAATAGTAAGAACCACACCTGGATAGTTGTAGGCTTGACCATCGATCAACGTCTCGTCACAATCAACACCCCTCCCGTTGAGACACGCCATCACCTACAAGACGGAGCTTTATGCCTCTCTAAAAAAGAACCATCGTATTTCTTTTTATGCCGAAAAATCCATAAAGACCGAATAATATTAGCATTTGGAGGACGAGGGACCAACTCCCAAGTCTTACTATCAATAAGAGCATTATATTCATCTTGCATAAGATTCTTCCAATTCGGATCATTAAGGGCACCAACGAGATTTCGAGGAATGGGGGAGATGGAATTGGGTAGACAACACAGGCTTGATTATGGTACTTGAGTTGGGCTTAAAAATCCCATGTTGACTACGTGTAGTCATGCGATGCATGGATGGGTGGGCGGGGGAGGAGGGGTCACGTCGTGGTGGGGGCGAGTGTGGGAGAGAGAGGCCGGCGGCGGGGGAGCTGCCGTGGGGGCATGGGAGGCGGGCGTCAAGGGGCCGGTCGGCGATGAAGGAGAAGAGGTAGGAGATCGGGTGGTGGGTTGCACGAGCAGGAGAACTGTATTGTAGAAGCCGTCCGGTCATGCAACAAGTGATTCTCGTGGGGAATTATCATCATCCAAAAAATCATATGAGCGTAGGAGATTAGAGTATGCATTTGTGAAAAAGGAAAGAATTTTCATCAAACCCTGTGCCGAGCTATGATTATTTTTCGGCTCGATAAGTCATAGCATTTGTACCCCCGATGGTTGGAAGGGTATCTAGAAGACACATGGAGGGACCTATTGTAGCTTATGAATTTGTGTGGAGGGAAAGAGAGAGGAAAGCACTAGACAACCAAAAACTCGAAGATGAGAGTAGGATGGATTCTTTTGATAAAGAATGTGAGTGGGTGTCTTATATCTTAAGAGGTTAGAAGGGGAGAATATTGTGTAGGTACGTGGCCGTGGCCAAAGCGTGATGCCAATAGAGGGGGGCATAGATGCATGGGCAAAAGGTGTGCGAACAACATTATTGATCGATTTTTATTTTCCGTTCCGCCTTACCGTTTTGGGGGGAAGTGTGGGGACAAGAAAAGCGGAACATCCCGTTTTGTTTTGTTCACAAGGGGTATGAAAAGGACCCGTTATAAAATTCATAGCCCGTTGTCACATTGAAAAGTTTTGATTTCTTTTTCAAGGCTGAGTGCGAATGAAATTAGAACGACAAGAAAACATCATAAACGCGGGACTTTGTTTTGATTGGAAAAGTCCAAAGAAAATTTGTGTAATTGTCAAGAAATAAAACATAATATGCGAGTGACTGGATGAGCTAAGAACAGAGTGCGGTCCATACATCACCGTGAACAATATCAAAGGGCATAGTAGTAGTTGAAAGAGAGTCATAAAAAGGCAATTTAATTAATTTCCCCGAGAGGGCAAGAATGACAAACATTGTTTCGAGCCTTATTACATTCAATCAAATTACTACTACGTAAAGAACTAAGAATAACATCCCATGGATGACCTAGAAAGGGAGTGCCGTATATGAGGAGAGATGACACTAAAGCAGACATGGTGCGAATGGCGAGATGGCTCGAAAATTTGGGAAGAAAGGATAAAGATCACTCCGAACTCTCACATCTCACGTAGTTTGCTCCCCGTTCGTAAATCCTTCACATTAAAACCAAAGGGATCCAAATTCAACGAAACCATATTATCCATAGTAATTCTGAACGTAAATAAGGTTTTTGGAGTTTAGGTGCATGTAAGACATTTTTCGAGTTTTAAAGAGGATTTGAAGGGAAGCCCCATAAACCACGAATTGGAATCATGCTACCATTACCAACAACAATGCCATTATTTTTGCTCAATTGATAATAAGACGAGAGAGTACCTTGGGAGTTGGTCATATGAGATGTAGCGGCGCTGTCCGTGTCACCCGATTCTGTTCAAAGCGGATTCAACGACATTGTGTGCATAGCTTGATCAATATACGTAGGCGCATACCGCCATGTGATGACGACGAGGCCGACGAGAACGACCGGAGGACGAGGACCAAGAACTCCCCGCCGCGAGGGAGCCGGACGCGGCCAATTCTTGCCGCCCGAAGTGCCCCGCCTCCGCCGTAGGATAGGGACAAGGTGGGGTGGCCCACGGTGGCCCCAAACTCCATGGTGGATAATACCACGACGGGCGGCGAGGCGCTGCTGGCTGGCTCGCTGTAGGCCCCGTGCGGTGGTGCGGGCTGCCTTGGTACCTTTGCCCCGTTGCGGCTGCCCGCGCGGTTGTTGCGGTTGCCGCGGCCGCGACGCGGTTGTTTTCTTGCCACGATTCTGCAGTTCCACGATTGTTGGCGTTATTTTCGGAGATTATGGGGGCACATCCGTTACAGAAATCTTTGAGGAGTAACATTGTGGGAAACAAGAGCGAAAGAATGAGCGTAGAATGGCGTCCTCGCGTAGCTGCCATCCTCCCAAGCTCAAGCATCGACCGGACAACGTCAAAAGACGGGAGAGGAGTACGGTCTTGCACCGTTGTGCGAAAAAGTCTTATATTCCTCCGACAACCCTCGCGAAGGCGAAGCACAAGTCGTTCGTCGAAACTTTGTGACCGACGCGTTAGCCGCAAGAACTTTCGGCTTTGGTGCGATGCTTTCACATTCGAAAATCCACCAATTTGGTGTCAGTGAACTTCGCATCAAAGCAGCGAGAGCCCTAGCCGATTTATTGTCCCCAAAAAGATTTAACAAGGCGTCCCAAAACCTCGGCATGCAGTGTCTACGGATGAATGATCGTGTTAAGAAGATCATTGGATATGGTTCCATATATCCATTGCCGAACAATGTCATCTAGCCATTCCCATAGGGCCTTAGCATCAAGTTTCACCATTTTAGAGAATGGCCGTGGTGGCACGGGAGGAGAGGCGAGGAGGTAGGATATGGTCGATCACCAAGTCAAGTACGACAATGGAGGCCA
This sequence comes from Lycium ferocissimum, assembly GCF_029784015.1. NCBI lineage: Eukaryota > Viridiplantae > Streptophyta > Magnoliopsida > Solanales > Solanaceae > Lycium > Lycium ferocissimum. The sequence continues at coordinate 28,338,030 of NC_081353.1, read as the reverse complement.
AGAGTGGTAGCCCAGCTTATTGTATTGGCTTCCTTCGTAGTCAAGCACAGTAATAGAATGCATGATTTGATATTGGTGACGGTAGTGACAGGATGCAACAGGAGGTGTCGGCCATGGAGAAGGAGGAAAACGAAGAGAGAGGTTGGGGGGAAGGGGCCGCGGCCAAGCGGGGGGGGGGTTGGCGGGCCGAGGGTAGGGTTTTAGGATGCTAGGGTTTTAGGAGAACCTAGTCCGATACCATGTAAGAAAATGTTTTCCTTGAATAACTGCTCCCATGAATGGGTTGATATACATGATTTACAACATAATTGTAGGCTACAAATTAGGAACTAATTTCACTAAATAATACTAACATATGCTATCCTAAAATAGAAGATTACAAAATATTACAAAATATATTTTACTAATTACATATTCTAACATTCACATCATATGCACTTTGTAAATGTTTTCATATACTATTAATATGGGAAGGATCTGTAACTTTTTGCCATTATGCTGGTAATTAACTTGATATCATACTATTAATGTACATATTCATAATGGAAAATACTTTCTCAACATGTATTTCATTTCGTACATGGAGGTGGAAAACGTACACTTGTCAAAGTTGGTGCGTATATATAGTTGAAAATATTTTAAACACGCTGTTGCTTAAAAAGGTAGAAGGTACAAGGTAGTTGGTTCAATATAATACTTTGTCCTGAATGAGAATATGAAATAAAATCTTTAAACTCGTCTTTATTAAAGAAAAAGATGATGCCCTCTAACTGCAAATTTAACTTAAACACACGATAAGGTAAAGAAAGATTTACACTATCAATCTAGAAAATGAGAGGAAAAAAAATCAATCACCTTTGGAGATGCAATCATAAGTACTAGCTAACCCTTTTCCTTGGGGGGATCGTTGGCTTCTCATGAACATGACCATTCCAGGAGTACTCCTTTGGCGAGATCAAGCTTTCCACATATGTAACGACAAAGTTTGTATCTGCTGTGAGATTGAGATACCCTCCTTGTGGATCCATGTAGTATACAACTACAATTCTATTTTTTATCAAAGCCAATTCTCCTTTTTGGGTGAAGCAAAAGTCCAGTGGAAATTCACAAGAAGGAAAATACCTAAGGAAAAATAAGGATGTCCATGAGTCCCTCACTCCGTATTCCTTCATGACCAATATCTCAATGCCCTTTTTATCCTTTCGAGTCATGCAAAGGCATTCATTTAAAACTCCTAAACCAACTATAACATTCTCTTTTTTACTACAATTTGGCTCAGGGACAGGAAACATATCAGTTTTTTCAAAGATGGGATCAAAATGAATTACACCGTTACGAGTATCCAAATGGTCCAAGTTAAAGTTACTCTCCGTCTTGTGGAAAGTAGTCAAGTGCATTATTTCCATCATTCTTATGATAATCGGGTGACTTTTTTACCCTAATCCTACAGTGAATTCGTCCATGCAATGTAACCCCATCACAGACTGAGAGGATATCATCCTAAGGGAATTTGATTCGCCTCTAGACTTTGCCTTTAAGACTAGCAACTATAACAAACTCACCGCCAGATTCTGGAGGGGACGGCAGGCCATGATATGAAAATATCTCTAGCTTGTGGTCCGCTTGTTCGAAAGAGCTTCGGGTTCGATTCAACACTACATACGATATTCCATTCTGGCCCTCACTAGCTCTTTGCTTGCTTGTACAAAGAGCAACTGGCGGATCTAGGATTTTAAGGTCGTGGATGCTCGTCTTTAAGACAAACAATGATTGTAAAAAAAAAAAGGTAAAGCGGTGGGAAAAGGAAAATTATTATATTCAGGTTAGGACACCGAAGAACAAGCTATGGAACATTAATACAACTGATACTTTTTTTTAATCGACAATTATGTAACCTAATTGATAAATAAAAAACTAAGAATTCCAAAGAGCAAAGTAAGCAGTGGGAATAGAAAAAGAAAGTTTGCTGGTAAAACTAAAAAGAAGAATCTGCCAAACACGCAAGTAAATCCTTGACTTTCACTTTTAAACCAAAGCACTCGCATGTAGCTTTGTGCAGTGGGTGAGTAAGCGTTTTTTCATATTGATTTTTTAGAGTTTAAAATATAAATACATACAACTTGAGATGCTGTCAATCCACAATGCTTTGTTTGGGTCCGCCCCTTTTTGCAGGCAGATGAAACCCTATATTGTATGGTACCCACTAACTCTGACCTAAACCCTATATATGGTTGCGAGTATGGTGACAAGCTAGGGGTTTCCAAAACTCGTAAACTCTTAATTCTAGATTTGTCTCTATAAGTCTATGTGGATAAGTTTGGATTTATGACGTACATTAACCATATAAATACCATGCTGCACAACCTTAGTACCATAGCAGGTAACACCAGGGAGAGCGTCATTTTGTAAGATCTATTTATCTGTATTATACTAGCAAGCTCATTATTTTTCAAATTTAAATTATTTTATACTAGCAGTATAATGAAATTTTTACAACATACTGGTATAATTTAACCTGTTATAAAATTTTACTTGCCATTTATTTTATGTCGCCAATCAATGTTATTAAATAGAGTTACGTACAATTATCCGTTAAATCACCTGATTGTAGTTAAATGCTGATTTAGTTTTTTTTTTCTTTGAGTAGTTACGAGCGCCATATTATACTCATCTGGACGTGGAGTTATGCTATTTGTTTCTCTCGATGTTTTACCGGTCTATCACAACTTGCATGCCACAGTTCTAAATTTTAAAGTAAATTTGGCGCCTTTAAATTATGGGGGCCTAAGGCAACGACCTCATTGGATTTGAATTTTAGAAATGTGACATGCAGGTTTTGATTGACTCACTTGTGGGATTACACTGGGTATGTTGGTGTTGTTTTCCCGTAAAATTTATCCAAGAAAGGTATAAAGTTTGCCATTCGGTATTAGTTTAGGTACCGTTGATCCCATGTAATTAACTCAAGAAAGGTGTTTAACCATAATAGAGCAGGTATTTTAAGCCAAATTTTTTCTTTCAACTTAAAAAGGTCATTTTCACACAAACTCCTTAAAGGGACAAATCTTAGCAGCGCGAAACTATCTTATGTGTGGAGATCTCGCAAAACTATCCGAATTGTGCAAGTATATTCTTCTATTGGGGTAATCTCAGGCATGGTCATTGAACTCTACCTGTTGCATCAGTAAAATTTTTGTATTATTAAGTCAGTAAAATTTGCAGTTCATTAAAATCACAGAACTGTGTGTGTTAATTTCATAAAAAATACAATTAATTGGAAAGTCAAATTTACGACACTTAAAATGACACATCATCGAAATTTCAAAATTCCATCTTTTCAGAACCATATTTTAAACTATAAAAAAATAGAACACTTAAAACTAGAAGTATTTTACACCAAGTATCAGTTCCTAACACAGGGTATTTCTATTTTTTATGTTGTTTTAAATTTAAAATAGGGTCATAACAAGCTGAGTCTTTTTTAGTTAACCGATGTGGTATTAATGTATCATTTTGGATGCCAAAATTTTAATTTTCCAGTGAGTTATACTTTTTGAAAAAATGAACATTTATTCAAGAGAACGGTACCTATCTTCATATCCTGAAGATGACCTGATACAGTGCCCATTTGCTTTGTGTGCAAAAAGGCAACAAAGTTCAGTTCATGAGATCACAGCGCAACAGAGTTGAGAAGCCGCAATTTTTTGTGGGGTTAGTTAAGAGATTGTGATGATACAAAATATAAATTTGTGATTTACCAACACAAAAAACTAGTTTTGTGGCACGGAAAAAGAAGAAGAGAGAATGACATTTTTGGTTCCGTAGTTATTAGGTAACTAGTCTTAGTGTACACGCATTGCCTGTGCACCCCGTCTGAATAAATAATCTTCTTTGAAAAATTACATAACAATAATTTTAAAAATTACGTTTGAATCATAAAATAAAAGTGTAAGCTCTTGAAATTGATGAATGTTAATTGTACATATCTTAACTCAGTGGAAGAAACTCGGTTTCATAGAAGTCTTGAGTCATCTTTCAATATATTCACCTTAAACTTTGTCCAATTTTATCGGCTCAATTTCACAATTTGTTTTACTTTCTTTTTAGTTTTAGCAAGAATACATATCCTCGAGGATTTAAAAGTTTTCCGAATATATTTTTAGAAAGGTATTCTCAAGTTCATTCTAGACCTCAAATAACGTTAACTACACTTATATTTCAATTCTTCAAAAAATTGTCAAATATTCGAGGTCACTTTGTTTTCAAAAGTAGATGCAGGTTGAAGGGTAATACACTAATAATCTCTATATTATTCTTCAGTAATAGATTATGATCTCAAGAATTTGTTATTTTGGAACTGAATACCTTGCATGTAAATGAGTTAAGTTTGTGGACATCAGATTTGAAATATTCTTAAGAAAACAAAAAATAGTCCAATCTTTGTTTTTCACTTGGAACGAAATACCAATCTTTGTTTTTGGTATTGGAAAATATATAGTAGTTCTGATATGATGATACTTTAACTTGGGTCTTCAGGTAGTTAGTGAAAATGTGTTCCTATAAATAATAGACCCAAAACTTCGATTTTTTTCTGTGTGGCAAAAGCGAGCCAAAAAACTTTTCTCTCTCCTAAAAACCTCTCCGTACAAGAGGCCGTTGTTAGCTAAATTTTGACCGTTACTCAGCCATCTCCTTCGATGGGGACTCCGGCGGGCTTCCCGTCGGGGCGACTAAAAGACCCAAAGGATCTCCCATCTGGAGAAATCCAAAAGGGTATTGAATCTTTGGTTATTCGAAACTCTTATGCTGAAGCTGTGACTGATGCACCAAGTTCCTCTGTGGGTTACCACCAGGAACAAGAAAGGTGAAGGCAAGAAGAATAATTCACAATGGTTTGCTTGCCAGGATCTTCAACGCTAATGACTATTACGGTGTGATGACAAACCGGTGCAGGCGAACGATTGTTGGGAGATTTCTGAAAATTCGCCCCCAAATCGACTATCTTAGGTCAAAATTTTCAGAGAAATTCCAACTCAAAGGTACTGTTACGATCGGTTTATATGATAATTTCAATGTGTTTATGAGTTTCACAAACGATGAGGACTACAATTTCATTCTCTACAAGCGGATGATTGAGGTTGATGGTCAACAAATTTGGCTTCAAAAATGGACTCTAGATTTCAAACGGGAAGAAGACTTACCCATCATTCCAGTCTGGATTCTATTGCCAGGTTTGCCATTTCATATGCATAATTGGTACTTATTAAACAGATCGTAGAAGAGGCTGGTACACCATTAGAAATTGATGCTGCTACGGAGAGCATGACTAGACCTAGCATGACAAAAGTAAGAGTTGAAATTGATTTGCTAAAACCCCTGGTCCATAAGGTGTGGATAGGAGTAGAGGATGATAGTTGTTCCCTTAAGGGATTTGAGCAAAAATTGGAATATGAAAATATCCCAAAGTTCTGCAAACATTGTAGAAAACTGGCTCATAAGTTGGCAAATTGTAGAGTGTTGAAGAAGAAGAAAATGGAGGAAAAAAAGGAAGATGATGAAAAGAAATGGAGGTTGAAGAACGGAGAAAGGAGGTTGAAGACAAGATGAATAAACACAAAGAAACTTCTCAAAGGGGTAGAGAAGGGAAGGGTAATGAGAATGCCCACAAAATCATTGAAAATTCAGAAGAAGATAGAGATAGAGAAGCACGGAAGGAAAATATCAATTTGAATAAGAAATAAAGGGGGAGAAGTGAACCTCCAAAAACTACTTTCAGACCTACTGGATCAATCTTTGGGGTGGACAAGCCGTTGCCTACTAATACAAACCAAGCAATGGAGATGATAGCTACTAACAAAGAGGTCCCAGAAATTCAGAAGGAGAAGGATCCTGAAATCATAGAGGAGCAGGATAACATGACACAAGAGAAAAAAAAGAGGAAATGGGAGGATAAACAATAACAGTGATCAAAGAACTGAATGCATAAGTATCAAGGACCGTATTGAATTACAAGTTGTCTTATTTGAGGAAGGATGGGAAACTACACACAGCAAGAAAACCAAAAAGCAATCTGGAAAACAGGAAAGTAGCAAAAGAAGTCAAAGTAAAGAAAGGGACAAAAAGCTGAAAAGAGTCCATAACATTGCAAATATCACTCAAAAAAGCTTTGATGAGCTTATGAATGATGAAAATATAAAGCAATTTGATAAGGAATTTGACATCACAATGAGTACAAGGAATCAGGACAATGAGAAAGGTGAAGAGGAAGAGGAACCAGAAGATGAATGGGAGAATTGACTAGTTCAGAAGAGGAGGATGGTAACACTTCAGAGGAGACATCAGATGGAGAAGTTGATCCATTGGTACATAATAAGACCGGTGCATCCCAAACAGTGTTGTCCAAAACTGAAAATTTTGATACACATATACAAGGAAGTATTTGAACAACTAAAGTGGAAAGATTCAAAACTGGAAATGTTGTTAAGAGTTCCCCTATCACAAGGAACCAAAAACTGACATCACAAAAACCTCAAACCCCCCACATCAATGATTAATGCCCTTAGTTGGAATATAAGAGGGATGGAATCTCAGGTTTCTACTGAGAGACTAAAGTATATGATTGATAATCTCAAAATATCTCTAGTAGTCATTCAAGAACCTTTTGTTAAGGAATCTAAAATTGATAATTACAAGTATATTCTTGGCATGGAAGGGTGTCATGCTAATACTAGTAACAAAATATGGATTTTCTGGAAACAGAACCTGGAATGCACTATTTATGCTACTGAAGATCAGATGGTGACTTGTAAAATTTCTCATAATTCTGTCCAAAAAGAGTTTCTACTATCAGTTGTTTATGCTAAATCAAAAGCTAGTGGTAGAGAAGATCTATGGGGCTATATGAGGATCATTGCTTCTGTCATTGATTTACCATGGGTTGTATGTGGAGATTTCAACTGTATCTTAGCCTGTGAAGAAAAACTAGGTGGAAAGGATCATAGGCTTACCAAAAGTATTCCATTTATTGAATGTCTACAGGATTGTGATTTTAGAGATGTGGGATACACTGGTGATTGTTTTACTTGGTCTAATGAAAGGAAGGAACAAAAGGTTATATGGAAAAGATTAGATAGAATGGTGATAAATAATGATTGGGAGGACTGGTTCTCCAAAACTAGTGTTCAACATCTGCCTAGGGTTTTCTCGGATCACTGTCCTCCCCTGATATCCTTTGGAAATGAATAGAGCAATCATATAAAATATTTCAGATTTCTTAATTTTTGGGTTGATCTGGAAGATTTTCAGGAAATTGTTAAAAGAAATTAGGTGTCACCTACTAAGGCTAACATTTTTTGGGAGGTGCAACAAAAGCTAAAAGGCACCAGTAGAGCTCTAAGTGTTTGGTCTAGAACCAAGGTGGGGGAAATTTTTATGAGGTTACATCAGCTTGAAGAAAAGGTTGTCCAATTTGAAGAGGCCTACAGGAATTTTGGGAATCAATTGGATAGAATGAATCTTAACAGAACTAAGGCTGAGCTGATTCTATATCATAAACATGTTGATACATTTTGGAGGCAGAAAGCTAATCTCAAATGGCATATGAAGGGTGATGAAAACACCAAATATTTTCACTCTATTGTTAAAGGGAGAAGGAAATTCTTACAAATTCACAGGCTTAAGGTTGATGAGCAGTGGGTAGAAAGAGATGAGGATATAGGCAAGGTTGCAGTGGAATTTTATCAGAATTTGTTCTCACAAGGAAATACCAATATTGAAATGGTTAGCTTGGAGCATATCCCCAGAGTCATTACTGAATATGATAATGAGATGCTCATGACTGCACCTACTTTGGAGGAAGTTAAAAGTGTTGTGCTTGATATTAATCCTAACAGTGTAGCTGGTCCAGATGGCTATAGTGGACTATTTTTCCAAAAAGCTTGGGATATAGTGGGATCTGATGTTTTGGAATTGATTAAAGCTGTTTTCAATGGAAAACAGATCCCTAAATATTTTACTAACACTTGTTTGGTTCTTCTCCCTAAAGTTGATTTCCCTAAAAAAAATTCAGAATTTAGACCAATTAGTCTTAGCAATGTCACTCAAAAAATTATCTCAAAAGTTTTAAACGCTAGACTAGCTTCTATTATTCCCAGGATTATTTCTAACAATCAAAGTGGTTTTGTGCAGGGAAGATCCATTGGGGAAAATATGCTTTTGGCACAAGAAATAATTCATGAGATCAAACACCCTATAAAAGGAGGAAATGCTGTTTTTAAAATTGATATGAAAAAAGCATATGATATGATGTCTTGGTATTTCATATATGTTGTGATGAGAAAGATGGGTTTTGACGAAGCATGGATACATATAATTTTGGAATTTGATGTCCAACGTGTAGTACACAGTAATAGTACATGGAAGGAGACATGGATTCTTCAAATCTCATAGAGGGGTTAAATAGGGAGATCCCATCTCACCTTCTCTTTTTATAATAGTTGCTGAAGCACTTACTAGAATGCTTAATAATTTGTATAATAATGATAGGTTCAAAGGTTTCTATATGTTACCAAATAGACCTAAGATCAATCATCTATCCTATGCTGATGATTTGATTATCTTTTGTGCAGGGAAAACTAAAACTTTGAAGCTTATTATGGAATGCTTGGAGAAATATGAGAAGAACTCTGGCCAACAGATCAATAGAACTAAAAGTTGTTTCTTAATGAATGATAAGACTTCCTCAAAAAGAGGAAGTCGATATTGTTGCTGGGATCTTACAGGTCAAGAAAGAGGAATTTCCAATAACATATCTTGGATGCCCTTTATTCACAGGCATGAAGAAGATTCAATATTTCACAGATATATAGTGCTACAAATTTTTTGAAAAGACTTAGCTCTTGGAATTGCAACAGATTGTCACCGGGAGGCAAAGTCATTCTGATAAAGCATGTCCTATGTGCTTTGCCTGTTCATCTTTTATCAATATGTCAACCTCCTAAAGAAATTTTTAAACAAATTGAAAGAATTTTTGCTAATTTCTTATCGGGAAATGACGATGGACATAACAACTATCATTGGGTCAAATGGCCTACATTATGTGCTCCAACTCTGGAAGAAGGTATAGGAATCATATATCTACATAGCTTTGCAGCAAAAATTTGGTGGCAATTCAGAACAAAGCAATCATTGTGGGCTGATTTCATGAAAGCAAAATACTCCAGAAGAATTCATCCAGTTGCTAGGAGATGGAGTTATGCTAATTCTCATAATTGGAGAAGGATGATGAAGATTAAAAACAAGGTGGATCATCTCATACTCTGGAAGATTCATTCTGGCAATTCAAATTTTTGGTGGGACAACTGGACTGGTCTTGGAAAATTGGCCCAGCTTGGGAGATGTTCTACTTCTATAAGAGGTCAGGTATCTGATTATATTGAGGACGGTAGGTGGAACACCAATAAATTGCTAACTGTTTTACCTAATAATGTGGTGTCCCATGTTCTTAGAATTGCCATTAACTCTCCTGATCTACTCGACCAACCTGTTTGGATAGAAAATGTAGATGGAAGATTTATGTGTAAGTCAGCATGGAATGTCATCAGAGAGGTCCATAACATTTCTATGTTCAATAGGATGTTATGGCATAAACAGAATCCTTTTAAAGTATCTTTTTTTATATGGAGAGTTTTTAAAAAAAGAATTGCAGTTGATGTGAATGTAGGGAGATTTGGATTAAATCTTCCTTCTATATGTTCTTGTTGTAGTACTAACTTTAAACAAGAGAATGAAAACCATTTATTTTAGGAGAGTATGATCAGTAAGAAGATATGGCAACATTTCAATCGATTCTTTGGAGTTAGGCTGACCAGTAGCACTCTAAGGCAATATTTTGTGGCCTGCTGGATGGTTAAAGGTAACAATAATATTCACAATATGACTATACAGGTGCTGCCTTGTTTAATTGTATGGCACATTTGGAAGGCTAGATGTAAAACCAGGTTTGAAGACCTTAAGATGTCAACTCAAAGGATTATTCAACGGATTAACCATCAGCAGAATCTAATTCTTCACAAGAATTTCATCAATATTCCTCTTCCTCCTTTCCTTCATTGGGAACATCTGTATGGCATAATTGAATTGGATAAGCAACAAATATCTGTGATTTCTGTCAAATGGAGCTTCCCTGTACAAGGTTTTGTGAAGCTAAATACTGATGGATGTTCAAAAGGAAATCCAGGCCCTTGTGGAGGGGGAGGAGTGAAGATAGGAGTCGAAGGAAATCTGATAGCTACTTTTGGAGGAAATCTGGACTTCAATTCTCAAAACTATGCTGAAACTATGGCTTTGAAGATTGGTGTTGAATGGTGTATTAACAATGGCATTAAAAAGCTTGAAGTTGAATGTGACTCTAAACTGTTGGTGGATTGGATCTTAGAGGTATATCAACCCCCTTAGAATCTGGTGGACTCTATTGTAAGGATTAAGAACATGTTAAAATTGCTTGAGATTTGGAAAATTCAGCACTGCCTTAGGGAAGGCAATAGAGTGGCTGACTCTCTGGCTAACTGGGGCTTGAACAACAAGGACATTAACTGGATGGTTTCGTTTCAACAGCTCCCAATGCAGACAAGGGGAGAGATTAAACTAGATAAATGTCAAATGCCATCTATTAGAGTAAAGACTAGAAAAAACTCTTTCGTTATAGATAGGAGCATATACAGAAGGTTTTGTTTTGATGTTCCTTGAGTTTGCATACTATGTACAGGAGGTAGAATTACTCCTAGCTAACAATTTTTTGCGAGCTTATTAGAAATCTTGCCTTTTGTGAATGGAGCATGTTCCATTCGGCAGGTCCAGGGAGTTACAACTCCTCTGTTTTGTTTTGACTAATTAATAAAAGATGCATCCTCTCCAATGGAGTTGGATGAAATTGATAAAAAAAAAAAATAATAATAGACCCGCTACAACTGAACATGTTCCCAAACATTAGTGTTGGTGGCCCATAATTTTTCAGAAATCCTAGTATTCTAAGAAGTAATAATTCAAGTGTAATTAGACTTTCAATGACATTAATAATGATTGCTACACGTATTAAGACATTCAAATAAAGAAATTTTTTTATATAAGGTTAAATTACAATTGATTTTAAAGTCCTAATTGTTAGGAATTCCTAGGTCTTACATATATCAACTTAGAAAAGCTTTAATAGGAAAACTTTTATTTGATTTCAAAGCATCACACTCCTACCAGAGTATGATGGGCTCAGGCCCGTAGGCGGGAACCACCCGACTTATCCGTTATTTGAACATTATAAACCATAACTCAAAGAACACTCGCACGCGTAAAAGACCCAACATAGGAATATCCGATCATTCAAGACATATGTACATACGCGGACCGATGTCGCTACAACACAACAGATATCATAAAGCCGCAAGGCTAACAAAAGAAAGTATCAAGAGCTCAAAATAAGGGCCGACAAGGGCACCAATATATTATACCATAATATGAATCGGTGGAGCTACAAAACATCTAACTATACACACAACTCTACGAGGCTCTACATGGAATACAAATGATCATAAGGACAATACCAAATAGACTGCAGCTCCGAAGAAAGTGGAGTGCTCCTGAGAATCCGCTGATAGAAGACTCCACGGGTCCGGATCCGTCTCCCCCGCCACCTGCGGGTACGAGCACACGTCCAAGAAGGGACGCGCACGAATAATGTACCGAGTACGTAGGGCATGAATACAACATAATATAGATATGAAAATAACATGGAATATGAGAGATAACCCGTACATCGTGATGCCTCATAAGTGTGGATGCCATGCATGCTAGCCTTAAAAAACAATTTTATACCAAGCCCGCCATTAAGGCTCCTTGTCATATATATATCATGCCCGGCCATTAAGGCTCCTGTCATATATATAGTATCATGCCCGGGCCATCGAGGCTCGGTGTTATCATCATTAGTCAGCGTCCGGCTCCCGCGTCCGGCCAATATCATAACATGCCCACCGCAGGTGTGCACATCTAAGTGCCATGCCCGACCAACTATAGCGCGGCGCGGTGTGAGAAAATACATACATATATATAAAGCATGTGTATGAGAGCCAAATAAAAGCTACGACTCTATCGGAGTGACGTAAGGTCGGTAACCTCCGATTTATGTTATGGAGCAATCATCATCTCTATATCTCACCTTGAAGGAACTATTATTATAAGGCGAGATCAACAACAATGAATAAAAATCAAGAAAATCACGAAAATAACTCAACATTCTCATATTCACATTGAAATCATAAGTTGGGGACTTTTTAAACATGAAATCATCATCATCGTTGTAACCATCATAAAACATTCTCATCTTTTTAGCATCGTCATTAACATTGTAAAAACATGTCCGTTGTTGTTGTCATAAAAGCTTGTAGAATCATAATTTTTTGACTTAAAATAGGGACATTTTGGAAAACATTTATGGATTATCAAGAAAAGTCATGCCTTTGAATCATGAACTCTAACTGAAGTAAGGAGGTTATGAAACATATGTAAGGAATTATAACATAGAGTTTCTAGAAATAGATCATCGTCATCACAAAACACGTTTATCTTTAAGATCATAAGAACTCCATGAATCATGAATCTCTAGCTTTTGAGAATAAGAATATTCTTGGAAAACATTTATGGATTCACATAGAGGGATCGTGGGACATTTGGAAAACACCTTACCGGATTCATAAGAAATGAGTCATGCCTTTAAGAAAGGACTAGCCTTAACATACTCCGGAAGATAATTTCTCGACTTCCAACTTACTTCCTCGACTTTAATCTACATATAAAATCATTCATACTATTGTTAGGCTTGTCATCACGCACTTGTCTCAAACCTTTAATTAAAATCCTTTTAGATTTCACAAATTGCGCATCTCCCCGTTTATATGCCTATTCGAAATCATAATATCAACAACCAATCAAAAACAACAATACCAACATCATCAACACCATTATCCATACCAATATATTTCCTAAAACATCCCACACGATGTTTTCTAAATTTCTCAACTAACCAACTTGTGATACGACTATTTAATAACTTTATTTCCATAAAGAAGCCGAAATTAATACCAACAAGGAGAGATTCATACCTTTTCCTTGTTAGAACAATAATATATCCAATATCCATCTTGAATCCAAGCCAAAATCCATCGCAAAACGATACTATAAGCGCGACTATACGTTGTCCGACTCCTCGATTAATACTCCGTAACTTGAAATTACTCAAAATCCTCACTTTTATATGATATATAGGCTCTCATATGTTTGATGAACTCTCTAGAGCATTTGAGAAATTTTTTGTGAAGAAAAAATGGGGTTTTGCCCCTTATATAGTGTGCCAAAGTCGGCATCACTGTAGCACCACTGTAGCAGCACGACTTACTCTGTCCGCCTAACTTGTAACGTCCATAATTCTCTACTCCAACGTCGTATCGATGAGCAGTTTGTTGCGTTAGAAACTAGACTCGATGAACTTCATCTTAGGATTTTGAAACACCTAAAAACTCCTAATATACTAGGAGATATACCCCTCCAAATTGACTAAAAATCTGCCCAAAATCCTGCCAACTTTTTTCAAATTTTTGTCAAACTTATTTTCTTCGATTTGCTTGATCCCGAAATCTTCCAAAACTCTCCATACATGATATTTATCACTAATCATACTTGACAACGGTCATGTCCTTTGGTTCCAAGGTTGTCCTTCCTGGTTACGACTTACAAGATCATAATTCATCCTTTACTTAAACAATATACTTAATAATGCTTCGTTCCTCACAGTTCAAAGTTGTTTTACCTAGCCATAGACACATACCTACATTCAAATTTAACCAGTGCTTCTCCGAGGTACGGGGTGTAACACTGAAAGTGTGGGGTGTAACACAAAGTTCCAAAATATTTGGAAAAATAATTAAGTTAATAATTTGTCCAATGTGAACACTATTTTTATTTTAAAGGTTAAAAAAGGCAACATGTATTTCGCGAAGAGGTTTCATGCTTTTACAATAGTATAGATTATGATTTTATTCTTACGTTATATCACGCGATATATTTAATTTTGAATTATAAGTAACTTGTGTTTTTTGTCCCTTTTTCGAAAATTTAA
>NC_081353.1:28299776-28323766 GCF_029784015.1 Lycium ferocissimum | reverse complement strand
CATTTCAAAAATTATACGTAAGTTAATATCATCCGGGTATTCGGCACTTTTACGGTCTTGTGCTCGGGATAAAGTAATTGAACCGTGAGTATTTAAGGGATCGGTGGCCGGCGGGCGCATTCTCTCGGTTCACGGTGTTCTCGTCGGTTGAGGCCCTCCCTCGAATCAACAGGGTTTGGGTCGAAGGTTTCGCCGTGCCGTAGCCAGTGTTCTCATTTTCGGCCACAATCTCGTTGTTGTTGTCGTGACGTATTGTCTTGTTTGCCATTTGGTCCGTTTTCACAGAGACGAACAAAAAGATTTTTCAATCTTAATAGGTAAGAGATAGAAACCAAGATCAAAGACCACTATTATCCCTGCTCCACGGTGGGCGCCAAAGTTTACCTCGAAATTAGGTAATCAATTGAATTTGTAAGTGAGGTATAGGATATGTGGGAAAACTTTAATCTTTGTTGGTTTTTGAGAGAATATATACATGTGGATTCGTGTACAGTGATTTATATATACGAATATATGTGTTAACAACTTGGACAAATACGTTGTATATGTTGTTATGGATGATTAAGTAAAAATGATATTAGAAAGATGAAGCTAAACAATAACACTCTACAGATTCGGATTAAAGAGAGAAATAATATTTTGACTTGCTATTACAATGCTCTAGATTCCAAAAAGCTAACCCTTAAAAGTAGGGAAATGCCCCCTATTTATAGTTTTGCCCTATGGGCCTTGTATACAACATAAAGCCCTTTTAGAATAAAGTAAACCCTAAAAGGATAAGGTTGGGCCGTACGGTCTGACACCCGTACGGTCGTCGGTACAATATGACAGAACGATGTTGACGCGTGGCGATTTTATAACTGATTAATCGGACTAACGGCCACTATCAACTTGGTCATGCTGAAATCGGACCAACAGCCACGATCAACTCGGTCATGGAGAAACTGAACTAACGGCCACGATCAACTCGGTCATGGAGAAACCGGACTGGCTATGATGCCGAGTTTGGCCGGAGATGTCGGACCAAACAGGTTTGCTTCACTTTTCCCAGGTCAGCCGCAGCCGGTGCAATTCCATCAGTTCTAAGGGCAGACTCGGTGACCATGCCTGTCTCTTTTTATCTCCGGCCCCCGGTCCCATCGGTCTTGCAAATATCCGGTTTTTACCGTATACAAATTTCATTTGTTATTTTCTCTCAACTTGCACAGTTCAAAGTATTAGTATATACAGTTCTAGTGTATACATGAAAGAATAACAACAATATTAAAGATACAATTTTATATAAGTGCATCTTTAGGTAAATACGTGAATTAATAAGCAAAAAGAACATGTCAAATTCTCGATCTTGTTATGAAGACCATAATTTTGTCAAAAAAAGTGAAAAGAAGGAGGAACCTCATCAACAGAAAAAAATCTTGTTACGAACAATTTTTCTAACCAAATGAACATTAGATGAATTTGATGGGAATACTAAAGATTTCGTAAGCATCTGCAGCCAACAGAAAAAATGTTACAAGCTTCCTTGCTGATTTTCTTGGGTAAAAAAATGGTGAAATATAAGCCTATTAATATCACTTGGCAGCTCAACAGGTTGCCCACTAATGTATGAATTAATTAAGAATTTATGAACAATCATCCTAGCAAAATGAAACAGTGAATTTAGTTCGGAATACAAAAAGATATCATAAATTCCAAAGTAAACAGATACGCAGTGCATGCTATTTTGTGTATTCATAATTTCATGAGTAGTGGAAGAGATAAATGAAATACTTTAACTCTTGATTTTGTAATTAATATTGAAGGATCAATTTTTTTAAAGGATGAAAATGTCATTTAATATTTGAGGGGCATTTTAGTATTTCAACTTTGCACTTTGGATCTTCCCACTTTTAGTATAATATGATAATATATGATTATAGAAGAAGCTTTTGCTACTCTCTCTGTTTCCATTTATGTAAACCTTTTATGTAGTTTCTGAATATATAAATTTTATTTTTACAAACTTGAAAAATTTATGTCAAAATTTACGGTCAAAGTTATAAAGTTTGACACCTCGCAATCTGAAAAGGTTCACATAAATTGAAACGGAGGGAGTATTTTCTACCACTACTGAGAGCACAAAGATATGAATAAGCCACAATTTAAAAGAATTATTTTAAAAGATCCAGCAAAAGATTGTCATAAAACAGACAACTAAGTAACTACAAAGTTCATAAATGTGAAACTCTCTGTGACTAATAGTAATTGGAAACATCTTGTTACGAGCTGATATACTCTACCATAACGAAATAAGCTCACACAACAAAGGCATCACTCCATCTGTGTCAACCAAAAAAAAACCAAAAAAATCTATCAGCACCTATCATAATAAAAAATAAACACAAAGTTGTATTCAAATGAAAATAACTATATACTCCATATCCTCTAAAGTGTCGGAACTTAATTGATCGGTTTAACTTATTGTTTAAAACAGTAATATATGTATTGCAACCAAACTTGAGCATCCAGAGGCACCGCCATGCAAGTGTACGTACTGTATCTCTTACTGGCTAATGGAAAGACAGTTGTTGTGAACCATTTGTAAGGTTTTAATGGCAAAGCTACTAAGAGACTATACAAGTCGAAATAGAACACTCGTATGTCAACTCCAGGGGCAAATCCACCTGTTATACTGCGTAAATAGGGCAAAGACAAACTTTTTTATATATGAATATATACAGGTGAATCTCTTTGACATAAGAGAAACTCCTAATGTAGTAGTGAGGGGCGGGGGGAGGTTCAAAAAGCTACTTAAGTTGTAGGTTCAAATCCCAATTCTTGTATTTTTGTTAACGGAAAAGGGCCAAAATACCCTATAACTATTGGCCATAGAGCACTATTATGCACCATTATCTTTTGGTATACAAGGATGCCCTCGTCGTCTAAAAAATGGACCACTTTTGCCCTCATCTAAAATGGAAGGCAAAAGTGCTCTATTTCTAATAGTTCAAGGGTAATTTTTGCTCTTTTCTGTTTGGTGAACTCCCTTACTAGAATTCCTGGCTCTGCCACTGATTAAAGGATTTGAGGAGGAGTTAGCCCGAAACACGTACTATTATTCTGTTTGAAGTTGAGACAGTTTGAAGTTACGACACTTTCTCATGTTACCTTGTTTAGTCTTCCTTAAATTATAAATGACTCATAAACTTAACGTTGACCCGTATTATCCCCCGGTCAAGTAGAAGAAAGGGAGGCAGGGCACTTTCCGAAATACGATTATCAATGAAGAGGATAACAGGAACATCTTCATGGAAGAAATTGACTACCAGCATCATGGAAAGGAAAGAAAACTTAAATTCTAATAAGAATAATACCCTTTGTTGTTTTGCAGGTGACGGGCTTTCAGCAAAATCAGTTGTTCGTCGACGAGAGGTCCCAACATCTTCGCTAGCAGGCTGCATACACATTGATGATTAGAGTAAAAGCAAAGGATAATAAGGAATGCAAAGTGTATGTAGGTTGTGCAAGTACTGAGCAAAAGATGGCTGTCAAAATCAGAAACGAATTGAAATATTCGAGGTGGAAAATGCACTTACTTCATCAGCTGATACATGAGCACTTGTTTGTTCTGCAGCTGATGGTCCGGAAGATACATCGTCTACTGCATCGTCAATTTCGTTATCTGTATTAGGTGCAGTATCTTCTCCTATTCGGAGTCCACTACTGAAGTACAAACTTCTCCAAATTTCTGCCAGCAGCTGATGCATATAAACGAGCCTCTGGTGCAGCCCAATATCATTCTCATTTACTAAACCAGGGTTGATCAGCCCAGAATCTTCGTCCTGTTAAGGGCGAGAACGTTAGATTTACAAAGTTTAGCTGTCAGATATAGAGTTAGTTTTTTGTCCCGGATGGGGTTCGAAACTGAGATCTCATATTTCTCAACATACTTAATTTTCTCTATGCATTCGTGTATAGATTCTTCAATTTTTAAAGGAAATTTACATATTTGAAAATTACACGAAAAGTACTACAAGTCAAGATAGCTAATGATTTAAAATACTTTTAAAATTTTGAGAAAATTATAGTCAGAGTAAAAAATCAACTCCTGAAACAGTAACAAATGAGATGGAGGAAGTATTTATATTTTGACAGATAGCATAACGGTAGAGAACCCCCTAAATTTTACTTCAAAGTGACAAAGAGGAGACACATATTTTGGGATGTGCACACACATATGCATAATATAAAGAACAATTAAGTATGATAATATATATGTAAATGAAGCTTCTGCAATTTGCATCAACTTACCTGTTGAGTACCTGGCGAGATCCCATCAGTACCTGTGCTATGGTTAGCACCTGAGGTAGAGAAAATACAACAGGGAGTAAGTAACAGGGAGCTCAGTAGGCTAATGAACACTGTTAAGATTTAAACGAACGAGCGATGCAGCGGAAACGATTAGGATGCACCAACACGAGAACAATAATGCAAGAAAGCAATAAAAGTAATGAACACAAGATTTACGTGGAAAACCCAAGACGAGAAAAAACCACGGGGGCGCGAAGCGCAAATAAATCCACTATAAGGTGAGGAGTACAAAACGATCTCAACAGGGTGTCAAAGCACAACGAGATCAAGGAACGAAAGATTATAATCTTCCAATGAAAACTCTCTCTAACCTAAGTCTAGAATATAGTCTTGTGTGTAGTCTTGATAGTCTTGATAATTGTTCTTTTCTTGTGTGATGTTCTGGTCTTTAAATAGGGCTTGGAGGCGTTTTCAACTTGGTTTAGGTTAAAACCAGTTGAATCCCAGTTGGAATGAGACAATTTCATGGAAGCTGAAAGAAAAGGGATTTATGGCATTTAATTTTGGGACATATTCTAACAAACACGGTGAGTTAACTGAATTGAAATGTAACTATATGAAGCATAATATTCTTCCACTAGAATCATGTCAAACTTGTTAAAAAGTAACATGAGTTGGAATTATAAATTGAGGATCCAGGAAGACGGTTATGACAAAGTACCAAAATCACATGACTAGTAAACAGGAGTAGTTGGTGAAAACGTCTATCTTAGAACTTATAGTTTGCAATTCATGGTTTATAAGACCAAAACTTTTGGATACCAAAAAATCAACTAATAGCAATGAGTAAACAATTCCTAATGGATATTTTCTTTCAGTTGTGTGGTTGAAATAGAAAAACATGATTGGAATATATCCAAAGGCACAAACTAATATAAATGGTTTTGTAATTATCTACTTCACTTGAGATACCAAAAAATCAACTAATAGCAATGAGTAAACAATTCCTAATGGATATTTTCTTTCATTTGTATGGCTGAAATAGAAAAACATGATCGGAATATATCCAAAAGCACAAACTAATATAAATGGAAACATATGAAAGAAAGTTCGTTAAACCTAGGCGACTGGATGAACTACCATCGGATGACATGCTCGGAACATTGCAAACGAGATGCAAAGTATCACCATGTTGAACATCTAATCCGTGTTAAGTCTCCTTTAGGGAAAAAATAATAAGAGCAAAGAGACAAATCCTAAAGTACTATTTTCTACTTACAACTGTAAGGGAAAAAAGAGTCAAAGAAACAAAACTAACTAACAATTCATTTATAACTATTCTAAAGATTGTATATGAAGTGTATAAAAAGGATACTGTATGAAGAAATGAGTTGATCGTCTTTTAAAAATTTTCCACAATAAATTAGACGTTGTTGTTCCACTGGCATCCCAATCAAAAGAGCTATGTCTTCTTTCAAATTCCGTACTTTCCTCTGCATGAAATCACGAATGGAAATCATCATATGACCGAGATTTACATTAGTTATTAAAAAAGTGAGAATAAACGCATAAATTACACGGTTCTGCAAGGGGAAATCTTTAAACATGAAAAATGCATCACAAAAAATTCTTTTTACTTAAATAAGCAGGTAACAGCTATTAGAGGAGACCAACTATTAGAGGTTTAATACGATCTCAATCAAGTTGGAAATTTACGACTAGAGCTGCGAGAAACGTAATATCAACAAACAAGTACCTGATTGCTAATGCGCAAATTGTGGGTCCGAGAATCCATAGTTTTCACTTTTATCTCGATCATCACATCAATGCCTTCATATCCATGGTCCTCAGAAGCTTTACCATTGTGAGCCATTTCCTTTCAACTGCTTAAGCACCTGAAGCATGTCAAGTTATAAGATGTACATGTCAAGTTATAAGATGTAGTGTTTCTCGATTGTTTATGTATTTGATATGCATATTAGAATAACGGGAACTAACAGTTGACCATGATATCCGTCCTCAACATCAATGTGAGAACAACAATTTACGATGAAAATAAAACTCAATGAAGCAACGATGGAAGGGAAGGTAAAGATTATTTTCGAGACAGATAGAATATGTCTCACATCTAGGAGAATAACATAATGCTAGTAACTACACAAATAAAAGAAAGCTAAATTGGGTAGTTAACAAAAACAATTATATTCCATCATTATATAGTTTCAGAACATCTTTTCAAGCAAGGAAGAGAATTTAGCCAAATCTTAGTTCTTACGCATATCGTTATGGGAAAACTTAACGACCAAGGGCATACATAAGTGTTCACTTTTAACCAGCAATTGGTAACCATAAAGATGGAACATAAAGATGGAACGAAACATTTTATTCAAGATCGAGTTCCATTCACTTTTAAGTCTTGCGGTTATATGTACATACTAAATGAAAAAAAATCATTAATATAGAGCTTGTTGAGAATTCTAATGTCCAACTACTCACAAATTAAAATAGCACAGGATATAAGTAGAGACAAGAAGAAAAGGTTACCACTGGCGAAACACGACAAATAACTAACTTTACAACTATCAAGGAAGATAATAGATCTTACTGGTCTTTTGCCTAGTGTTTGAGCTAGTATGGCAGAACAGTACAGCTTTCGCAACAGCCCAAACAAAACTTATGCACAGAGTATTTATGGTTAGAGTACAATTATCGAAGTAACAAACTCCAAATAACTAGTTATATATGTTGATTAATAGCCTTGTGGAGTACTATTATAGAAGAAATTATAGCTTTTCTTAACCACTCGGTTCATGGAATCTAGTTAAATCACTACTTAAAAGGAATTAATGAAGTTTATCTAAAAGGAACAGATTGAAAGTTTATCTAAAAGGAACAGATTGAACACCTACCAATCCAATCTAAATCACTAAGCGCATTTAATATTAAATTTAATAGGTATGACGTAGTTTGAAGCGCTACGCTATAACAGGAGCTCAGTGATAGCATTACAATTTTGCTCTTCAGATGACTAAATTATATGAATACATACATATGACCAGTAATAGGAAGATGCACACATACATATGGAAAGAAACAGTTAGGCTCATTATATTATAAATTAAGATCATTAAGAAGGTTGCCGAGTAAGATTTAAATACTCACAATTAGAAAATTGAAGGAAAGCTTCAAGAATACCGAGCCTGCACAATAGTAAATATAAGATTATCGTTAGCAAGTGATAAAGAAGAGAAATTTTTAACACTCATGTTATAAACCTCAGACCTGAGATGTATACGCATACTTAAACAATTCAATAGATAAAAGTTACATCAAAATCCAACGATCATCAAGAGGAAAAACAACCAATTTCATGAAATTCGTTCTTTCATTTCTCAATCATAAGGAAAATCAATCTTGATAATTATTTCAACCAAGGAGAGCAAAAAAGCCTCAAATCACCACTTAAGCTAATTAATAAAATCCTCCATATTATAAAGATCAAAGCCGGAGCCATGATTTCAACTTTATGGGTTCGGATTTTAGAAAGACGACTTCAATTGCTATAATTGAGTTCTAAATTTAATAAATGTACATATCTAATGAATTTCAACACAAACACACCGTTTGAGTAAATGCTCTTTGGGTTCGCCGAACACGTATATGGGCTTCTACCTCCACCCCTAATAAAGACTCAATGTTGTCACGCAAAAAGAGTTCATATCGGAATTTAGTAGATGCATGTTACGTTGTCTTTTGAATCGTAAAAACATTCTTAAAACACTCAACAACCTAAAATGTCTAAAGGAGACAGTCCAGATTGAAAATTTCAAAGAAACACCCAATTTTTACCATTCAAATAACATGATTCCCCAGATATAGGGTTTTTTTATACATTAGCTGATTGTAGCATCTTGTTTATAATTAATCATAAACGAAGAGTGAGGGCTAAAAATCAAGACTCCAAAACTCCAACAAAAAATTCAACTTGAAGCCAAGAAATCAAAACTTTTCAGAAAAACTAAAATCAAAACTTTATAAAAAAAAAAAAAAAAAAAAAAAGAACAAATTTCAGAGGAACCCCACAAAAAATCATCACTTAATTCACTTAAGAAACACTGTAAAATCACTATTAAAAAAAACCTGAAAAAGAAGCCAAGAAATGTAACGCCTAGAAGGGGGGAGCAGTGTGAACTATATCTATATACATATATATATATATAGACAGGGAGAGAGAGAGAGGATTGTCTTTGTAATCTTGAGTTTTCTTACTCTTTCTGTAATCTTGTGAGCATTGTCTTTGTAGATATTGTCTGAGTTTGACTATAATGAATTCATCTTTGTGGCAGTGAGAAGCAACTGTCACTAATAGTAATTATAAACTATACTTAGTAGGAATTTGGACATGCAATTTGAATCTTAAGAGTTGTAATCTTTCTCCACAATTTGTGAAAACTATCAAAACTTTCTCAATTCTTATGATCATACCAAATGAGAAAACCATAATTCATAAATAACGTATCAGAATATCCTAAGGCACCGCATTAGCAAATCGCATATTTTCATGTTTCTTTTAGTTAAATGCTTCTAATTACATGCTATGATTACAAACTTTCAAATACACATAGCAGCAACAACATCTAGTGTAATAGTTGTCCCATGAAAAATACTATTGTACGTACTACTATATATATAGTGCATGAGAACTTTTTGAACACACACATATGTGTTGCACGTATATATCGTATGAATTTTTACTTTGATCCTTAGAACTTGTAGAAAAATAATTTCTGATCTTGCACAACTTTATTTGATGTGATAAAAATATAATGAGGTGCTCAGTTTCCACTCTACTATTATATTTAAGTTATACAATTAATTTTTCTAAATTATTTAACTTATAGCCAGTATTGGCAAACTTCAAACAAAACGGTGCCTGGTTCATCAATGGAGTTTAGCTTCTTCTTCAATGTTTGAACAACTTTTAAAAGGAAAAAAACAAGAAATTTAATATTATAGCATCATATAAAGGTTATAGATATATTATACAATATTGTTTATAAAATAGGAAAATGTTAATTGTAAAACCAAATCAATCAATACGTAGATACCAAATCCAGTGGCACAAATCTTACTCTATTTTCAAAGGTGTTGTACACGACAAATTGTATTACTTAGCTTGTCATATAAACCTGAAAGGCTTTAGGCTTTTTCTTTTCTATTTTTTTTTTGTTTGGTTTTTTGCTTGACGTTAATTATATTTTTATTTCTCCTTGAGTTGATGTTGATAACACTTCGCTTATAATTTTGAGACAACATATATTTACTTTCATTCGACTGATGTTCAGAAGTGGAAACAAACTGCTCTGCATAAATTATAGGGCTTCTTCCGCATATGTACCAATACTACCTAGTTAAACGTTTTGCAATTCATGTAACCCCATTTTAGTTTACATCCTTGTAGCCTGTGAAATTTAAGTGAGGCAAACTTTACTTTTACTTTTACTGATACTATGACATCAGCATATGGCGTCATTCTTCCCCTAATTATTATTGTTTCCCCGCTAGATATCTTTTCTCAAGTTAAATATAAATAATTGTCCGTCTTTACAAGCATAATATACAAAAACATACATAAGTATATTTGTATACACTTCATACTACTATATATTCTCTTTGAGAAGGTAATTATCATAACTATTATTCTTATTTTTTCTAATAAACGTTATCATCCTTTTCAAGGTTCCTTTTAACATGTTTTTAACTTCAACTTATCCACACAATAAAAGCAAGAAAAAGTTGGAGGAGAAGAACACAATAACAAATAACAGGTTAAATTTCTCCATCCAACTCCACCTCACGTCATCCCACCTAATTCCTCAATAGCAGCAACCGAATTCCAAATCACGAATCTTGAATTTCATATTCTAAGATTACAACTCCGAGTGAGTATCTCGATAAAATCTTCAAGTTGTAAGAGGAAAAAGCTAAAAAGGCAAAAGGAACACATGAGATGAGAAAACTTGAAAAGAAAATTGAGGAATGAAAATAAGAAAAGAATGGAGAGAGAGAAAGAGACGAAAAAAACAAAGAAATTTCACTAAACAACGAAAATGAGAGAGAACGAAATAATGGAGAGAGAAAAGAAAAAAGAAGGAGACAGACAAAGGGTTTCCTCGAGAAGGTCGTCATTTTGCATGTAGATTTGACCTTATGTGAATACATAGAAGATTCAAAAATTGAATTTGGACAACCGGACAAAGATTACCTTTTATGTACAATTTGAGCTAGTTTGGGTAATAATAACGGAGCCGGGCTAAACCTGGTAAACTAGATGGCCGAAGCGTATGGCCGTAATTTTCTCTAAATTATAATCCCTCTGTCCCAATTAATGTGGCACAGTTCGGATTTCGAGAGTCAAACACTTTAATTTTAACCGTGAATTTGGGTATGAAAAATTCAAGTTTTTTTTTAAAAATAAAATTTATATAGTTGGAAACTACGTAAAAAGTACTATAAGTCACATTGATTGACAATTCGAAATATTTAAACGAAAAAATTATAGTCGAAGCATAACTTCTTTAAATCTCTAAATCTGAAAGTTGTCACATAAAATGGTGTTGAATATTGTTAGATCAAAACAATCTAAAGGGAGAAAGAAAAGCAAAGAGAGAGAGATGTTTCATCAATGAAAAACTAAATCAATTATTCCTCGATAATCCATGGAAAATCTTGTACCTCGACCAAATTTAGTGATCAATAGAACTTTTTCTTTTGATAAAGTATTTTTCTATAGAACTTCAAGATACAGAAATACCATTCACAATAAAACTTTAAGACAAATAAGTATACCACTCACAATATAATTTAAATAAGACAATTAATGTAGTATGAAATATTAAAGTCCACTGAAATGAAAGAAGTGATTTTTTTTAGACAAAATGAGAGAGAAAAAGTACACAAAAAGAAGAAAAAAGATACTCCCTTTGCATAAAAAGTGTTCACTTAGGGCTTGTTCGATATGGACGAAAATGTTTTCCCGGGAAATGTATTCTTGGAAAATAAGTGAATTACTTACTTATTTTCTCATTAGTAGAAAATATTTTTCGGAAAATACCTACCCAATGCCCACCAACCCCACCCCACCACCCACACCCACGCCACCCCACCCCAAGCACCTACGCCCACCGAACCACCAACCTCAAACGCACTTCATCTTCACCTACCACTACAAGAAAGTGGAGATACGACGACATTTATTTAGTGACACTAGAAATAAATGTTGGGAAAAGGGGAATTTCACGACATTTATGAATAAATGTCATAAAAATAACGACATATGATAAAAAAATGTCGTAAAATAATGACATTTGGCGCCAAATGTCGTTAAAACAATGACATTTGGCATAAAATGTCGTTAAAACAACGACGTTTGGCGTAAAATGTCATTAAAACAATGACATTTGATACAAATGTCAAAAATATTTTGACATTTGTTTCAATGTCATATTATTAGTTTTAATTACCGATATTTACACCTAATGTTGGAAATCTAAATCTTTTTAAATTATTTCATTACTCTTTGTATATAACTCTAGATAAAAAAAAAATATTGGATGCATAAATTAGTAATTATATAATATATAAAAAAATGAGTTTAGAACTAAAAATGTGGCTTAATTATTTGTTTAAGTTAGTCAAAATTAAATTATGCAATTATATTAATAGAACTAGTTAATATTTCTACTAATAAGAAAGTGAAACCTAGTGAACATTTGTGCTCTTTTAAGTAACTAGTATTCGAATAGGCGTAATTGCGGATAATGTTTAAATAATATCAATTGTTTTCAAATTATGGTTTAATTTATTTATGCATTATTGTTTCTTAATTATTGTTGTGGTCGGACTCTATTATGATCTTTTTTACCATTCTCGACAAGGTTCTCTTATCTTTTCCTCCTCCCAACTTTGGTTGTGGAGGAAAGAACCGAGAAAAAAGTATCGATGATAATTGATTTTACTACAGGACAATTCATGATGTTCGTATCAATCTAGTTATTGTGCGATTATAGGGTATCTAATCTCATGCGCTCCCCTAACTTTCGTATCTCAATGTCAGTGTTGGTTTGAAGAGTGGTTTCGCAGCTGGCGTTCTTTCGAAAAAAAATTAATATGTACAACTTGATAATAGAAATATTTAATAAATAATTTTTTAAGAGACGACGCGCAAAATCAATACACTCGGCGAAACCCAATATTAATTCATTTTGTGACGTTTATGTTAATTGCCACAAAATAACTCTTTTTGTGGTAGTTTTATTTGAGGTATGCAAATCAACATGATTTATATAATTTGTGACGATTACTGAATCCTACTCATATTTCGCTTCATAATACAAAATTCTCATATACTTTACAATATTTCATTAACCTTCCTCATTTTGATTTATTCGTAACAATTTCATTATTAACTTTATGAAGTACATTTTTTTTATTTTTTTGTTTATTCTTGTTATATAAAATGTGTATATTTTTCTTTAGAAATTATATCACTTCATATTTTTTCTTTTTGTATTTGTATATATTTTAAAACAGAATTTAGATGTCAGATCAATAGTCATATTTATTCTATTCATTTTTTTATACATCTGAACTTTATTTAAGCTCGTTTTAAAGTAATTGATTTTGTAAGGACAACATTAAATAGGAGTACAAGTTACTATTATTCTAATAATAAAAAAAGAAAAAAATTGAAGTACAGTAATAGTAATAGGAGCACTTTTTATTATTCTATGTACTTTAATAAGAGAAATTCTTTTTCATTTGGACTCAAACTTTCCCCCAAAAATTTGGAAAATCCCTAAAGACCAAATCTTCCCCCCTAAAAATTTAAAGCCCAACCATATACTAATTCCCCCTCCCCACGAAATAAAAACTGAAACCCTTCCCTCAATTCCCTTTACGTCTCTCTCTCTCTCTAACTTCTCTCTCTCTCTCTCTCTCTCTCTCTTTTCTCTCTCTTTCTTATCTTTCTCTCTCTTGTGCTTGAATTTTATGTACGTTAGTTACTCTTTTTATTTACTTTTTCTTTTGTAGGTTTTACAAAGTGGAATCTTGAAAGAGATGAATTAGATGAATTGCATAATATGGTTCTTTGCGTTGAATCATATTGTTGTGGATGTTAAGGTAATACTCATCTGTGAGATTTAGGATTCACATTGCATTTTGAGTTCCATTTTTTTTTTTTTTACTTTTTTAAACCGTGAATTTTGGGATCTAAAACATTTGACTATTTCAAGTTTTGTCAAACTTATATCCAGCCTTAATTGATTTCAGGTAATATTCAATTCTAGTTTTCTATGTTAAGGACCATGTGGTTGGAAAAATAGGTGGGCTCCTTGGAGTTTGATTTTGCTATTTTTTTAATCATATTTTTTTAATTTCTAATAGGCAAAATACATCAAAACCCCCCTGAACTATACACGAAAAGTCGATATCACACCTAAACTATACGGACGACCTATTACACACCTGAAATATAAAAAAGTGATATTATTTACCCCCTCACGGACATTTAACCAGTCTCATGTGTGGAGGTGTTTCACACGCGCGCGACACGTCAGCAACACGTTATTTGCTTTTTTCTCTTACTTATTTATTTGTGGGCCCCACGTTTTAAAAAACTTTTTCCCTTTTCATTGTGTCTTCTTCACTGTGCCTTCCCCTGTTTGTTTCTTCACTTCATCTCCCATGGAGATGAAGTTTTTTAAAAAGTTTTTCCCTTTTCACTTCATCTCCATTAAGCATGCCCCCCGCCCCTTCTTTTTCATCTTCATTTCCTCCACTCCCATTCCACCACCACCACCACGACTTCTTCTCCTCTAACGCCACTCCCAAAATCCTTCATCTTCTTTTTCTCCATTTCACCAGAATTGAACAAATCCAGAAGTATTTTCGTCCCACTTACACTCAAATTTATCCAAGATTAAGAAACAATGCGTAACTACAATGAAGAAATTGCACGAATTGCCCTTCAAATGAACTTTTAACAACAATGAAGATATTGCACGAACTGCCCTTCAAATGGGAAATTTTCATTGCACGCATCGCCCTTCAAATGGAAAATTTTCTTCATTGTTTAACAACAATGAAGAAATTGCACGAATGCCTTCAAATTTGAAGAAGGGTTGCACGACCTGCTCCTTCAAAGAATTTCAAAAAAAAAAAAAAACACCACAATGGGGCGGCGGCGTGGTGGCATGAACGGAGAGAGAGAATAATAAAAAAAAAAAAACAGGGGATGAAGAGAAGGGGGAGGGGCATGAAGATGGAGTGGGGGTTGGTTGGGTTGGGGGATGAAGAAGATGAGGGTGGCATAGGTTGGGGATGAAGAAGAGGGTTGGGTCGGGTGGAAGGGTGGGGATAGGGTGGGTGGGGATTATAAAAATATATATTTTGTAATTAAAAAAAGAAAATAATAAATAAATTTTAATTAAAACGCGCTTATTTTTCAATTATTTTTATAATTTGTGCCACATATTTTGTCGGGTGGTATTAATATCACTTTTAAATGTTCGGTGTGTGTAATAGGTCGCCCGTATAGTTTAGGTGTGATATCGACTTTTCGGGTATAGTTCAGGGGGGTTTTGATGTATTTTGCCATTTCTAATATGCACCTTTATGTTTGGTTTGATGTCATAGCACTTTTTCATCTTCATCAGAAGTTCCATGCAAAAATAAGAGTCAAGAAGAGAAGTCTTAGAGTGGGAAGGCTCGCCATAGAGATTCCAATTGCTGCTTCGTATGAAGGCTCGCCAAGTGACCATCAATCAATCAATGTTCTTGTAGTCACTAGTCACCATTAGAGTTTATTCATAGTATGTAGTTAGCAATCTTAGCATGATAGGAGAATTTTGTATTTCTTGAGAAACATTATTTAATGGTGTTATGAGATTTATAAAAATATAGTTTGTCGAGTGATTCTTTTATTTCAATTCAAAATTCTTTTGTAGTGTATGACTTGTATATCGAAATTATTTGAATGATTATGGTATTAGAGTAGGTTTTTTTAGTATATAAAAATAAAATGAAAGAGCTATTGACTAGGGATGATATTATGACATTTCTTTATGTGTAGCAATGATGGGTATGATTTCTTGACATTTCTTTATATGTCGCAATTAAATTGAGTTAAAACTCAAAACATGTGACATTTACTAAAAGTCGTAAATAAATGTTACTAACTATTTTGCCGACATTAATCTAAGTGTTGGAAAATTTAATGTGACATTTCAAAAAAGTCGTAAATAAATGTCGAAAATTCCCGACATACAAATATACGACATTTGTACTAAGTGTAAAATAAATGTCGTTAAGTGATTTTGCGACATTTATGGCACTTAATATGACATTTATAAAATGTCGTCATAGGCCTAATTTCTTGTAGTGTACCCGGCTACCCCCACCCGACACCACCACTTCACCCAACCCCCCACCCACCCCCTCCCAAATTTTCTATTAACATATTTTATTTTACTTTTATAAAAAAAATTATAAAAAATGGGAATTTTTTTCTTACCCCAACCCACACCAAATTTAACAACGCAAATTTCTCATTTTTTAGAAAATAAAAAATAAAATATATGAAGTAGAAAATTCGGGAGGGGCTAGGGGTCAGGAGGATGGGGGAGGGGGTCGTTTTGGGTTAGAAAACAAAAAAAACCTTTTAAAGACAATTAAAATTTATTTGGAGGGAGGGTGGAGTGTTGGTCTGCGTACATCCTACCCTCCTAGACTCCACTTGTGGGATCACACTTCTAATTTTGGTTATTGTTGTTGGGTGGTGGTCGGGAGGTGTGGGTGGGGGGTGGGGGTGGGTGGAGGGTCGCAATGGAAGTGGGTGGTGTAAAAAATCAAAAGAAATTAACTTTAAAAAGCTTTTTTTTTTAATAATTAAATTTGTTTTTTAGGGTGGGGGTGTTTGGTGGTATAGAAAACCAAAAAAAAATTAATAACTTTTTAAAACATAATAAAATTGGAGGGGGCATGGAGGGGTGTAATAGGAAAATATCTTCCAGCAGAGATTCAGTCAATACATGATTGCTATAGTTTCTCCTGATATCTTGCTCTATTAATAGTATTCCTTATATATTGATCTCTGTAAATAATATCCCTGATTCCTTGCTTCTTTCCTTCATTGTACTCATGTAGCCACTGTATAAATAGGCTTCTATAATCAATAATATGGTAGGGGTCTTTACCATCACTCATATCTTTTATATGGTATTCGAGCCATCCGCCATACGGCTATTTTTTTTTTTTCTGCTGTCACAACCAGAAATGTCCAACGAAACTGTTAATAACACCTCAAATTCTTCTCTTATCTCAGCCATACCAGTAATAGATTCCTCTAACCCAACCCAAATTCTCTTAATTAATACCACAGCTCTTGCCCCAATCAAACTCACCTCCACCAATTACTACTCTTGGCATACTCAATGGGATTCTCTTCTTGTTGCTTATGACTTTGAATCCTATGTTACCACAAAACCAGATGATCACCCAAAAACATCCCTATGGACACGACAAGATCGCTTGCTACGCAGTGCCCTTGTCTCTACTTTGTCGCCCGAGATAGTTCCTTTTGTAATCTCGGCCAAAACCTCATATGAGGTCTGGTATACCCTTAAAAGCATGTATGCCACCCTAAATCATTCTCACTTGATGAGTCTCCGTGAAAGCCTTTCTAAAGCTTCCAAGGAGAATATGTCCATCACAGCCTATATTCAAAATATTAGGCAACTCTCTGATCAGCTTGCCAATGCTGGCGCACCGATTTCTCGTGACGATATTATTTTGCATATTCTGAATGGTTTACCTGCAGATTATGATCTAATCTCCGCTGCCATTCAAGCAAAAGATACTCCAATCTCTATTGAAGAACTGCATCAGAAACTTTTGGATTTTGAAGCCCGGCTTAATAAAAAGAAAGCTGCCATTACCGCACCAATAACGGCCAATGTTGCACAAAAGCAAGGAAATTCTAATTTCAATAGGAATTCTAGGCAGCACAATCACAAACAAGGAAATTCCTCTACCCTTTTTCGGGGCACCAACAAGGGGGGCCAAAACTCCTCCAATCGTGTCATTTGCCAACTATGTGACATTCCTGGTCATACAGTGAAAACATGTTGTCGTATCCTTGGGATCTTTCCTTGGATGCAACAGCAACAATACCAGCCATCTAAATCTTCTCATGCTCCTCGGGCAAATGTTGCGACGGCTTCTACTGGTAATTCTACCAAGTGGCTTCTCGATTCAGGCGCATCTCACCATGTCTCTAATGATCTTCAGAGTCTCTCTTTACACTCTGAGTATGATGGTAATGAAGATATAGTGGTCGGTGATGGTAATACTCTTCCCATAACTCATACTGGATCCTTCATTTTGCCTTCTGCTGCTAGACCTTTAACCCTTCAAAATGTTCTTTGTGTACCAAACATGAAGAAAAATCTTGTTTCTGTGTATAACTTATGTTGTGATAACATGTTTCTGTCAAGTTCTCACCATTTAACTTTATTGTGAAGGATCTTTGCACGGGCAAGCCACTGGTGGAGGGGACGCCTAAAGATGGTACATATGAGTGGCCAACCGAATTCTCACATCAAACCATGCCATCCTATACATCACCAAATGTTAATGTTGTTTCTAAAGTTTCTGCTCAACGTTGGCATCAACGACTTGGTCATCCTTCTTCCAAAATACTACATCGTGTTTTGAAGTAATTTTCCTTTTCTGGTTCAATTTTAAATAAAGACTTTGTTTGTAATTCGTGCAAATGCAATAAAATGCACAAATTGCCCTTCTCTGTCTCTCCTCTTACAAGTTCGTCCCCGTTAGAACTTCTCTACACTGATGTATGGGGTCCAGCTCCAATATCTTCTGTTGCTAATTTTAATTTTTATTTGATTTTCGTTGATCACTTCACAAAGTATATTTGGCTTCTTCCCATGCAACGGAAATCTGATGTCTCCATTATCTTTCCAAAATTTAAGGCTACTGTAGAAAAGTTCTTTCAGAAACAAATCATCTCTGTATATTCTGACAATGGGGGCGAATTTATTCATCTTAAGCCTTTATTTGAGCAACATGGAATTTCTCATTACTTAACTCCACCTTACACTCCTGAACACAATGCCACAGCAGAACGTCGACATCGCCATATTGTCGAAACTGGACTCACATTGCTACATCTATCTCACCTTCCCATCTCATTTTGGTCTTTTGCCTTTCAAATGGCAGTTTACCTTATTAATCGTATGCCTACTCCTCTTCTCAGTCATGATTGTCCTTTTGAACGTCTTTTTGGTCGTAAACCTAATTACTCCAAACTTAGAGTTTTTGGATGTTTGTGTTACCCATGGCTTAGGCCATATGCCAGACACAAATTAGAGACCCGATCCACTCCTTGCATTTTCCTGGGGTATTCTAAGAACCAAAGTGCCTATATTTGCTATGATCCAGCCAAATCTAAATTTGTTATCTCGAGGCACATTGATTTTGTAGAGGATACATTTCCTTTTCAGAATTTTGATTCTGATTCTCTAAGATTTGATTCACCAGACTTATCAAGATGGCTTCCCCCTCATTTTCTCATACCAATCTCCAATGTATCCTCTACAAATAGCATACAAAATATTCCCTCTCTTCCTACTCCTCAAACAGATTCGGTGGCCACATCTACTTCACTCTCAATAGCGTCACCTTGCCGTCTGGAAACCCAAATTGTCATTCCTTCCTCTCAGGTAAATGAAAACTCCCCCCACAATACGGAAATGAGATCATCTTCTCATTTGGATTCCTCCAGTCCTCCATGTCCCGTGCCTGAATCGACGCACCATATGATTACTCGCTCAAAGAACAACATTTCTAAACCGGTAAATCGCCTTTCCTTAGTTGTTCATACCACACCCAAAATGTCTCATTCTAGTGCATCATCTATCCCACCTTCACAATTGCCTACCATGGATCCATCTAATGACCGCCACTTATCTTCCTCTCTTTCATTGGAGCCAAGAAATGCTTCTGAGGCTTTAAAGCATCCACAATGGCAGGCTGCCATGAAGGCTGAAATTGATGCTTTAAAAACCCAAGGCACATGGACTCTTGTTCCAAAGGATGCATCTAAAAATCTTGTCGGATGCAAATGGGTTTTTCGAATCAAATATAATCCAGATGGTTCCATCAACAAGTACAAGGCACGACTTGTCGCTAAAGGTTTCCATCAAAGACCGGGGCTTGATTACGGTGATACCTTTTCACCGGTGGCTAAACAAACAACTGTTCGCACAAGACTCGTCGTTATCAAAAACTGACCTCTTCGACAAGTGGATTTTAATAATGCTTTCCTTCAAGAAACGCTACAAGAGGAAGTTTACATGAATCAACCACCGGGATTTATTGACTCCTCTAATCCAACTCATGTTTGTCGGCTTCATAAGGCCATATACGGCCTCAAACAAGCACCTCGTGCATGGTTTTCTGACTAAAATCATATCTGCTTGTGTAAGCATTTAGTATGGCACACTCAGATAATTCTTTGTTCATTTATGCATGCTCAAGTGTCTTATTGTATTTGTTGGTTTATGTTGATGACTTGATCATTACTAGTTCTTCTTCTCTTGCCATTAACCAATTTGTTGAGCGTCTTGGGAATAGGTTTTCCTTGAGAGACCTTGGTGGTCTGGATTATTTTCTTGGCATAGAGGCGCGTCGAACTACTGAAGGTTTGTTCCTGTCCCAACATAAGTACATCTTGGATATCCTTGAACGTGCCCCAGATGCTTGAAGCCAAGGCAGTTTTAACTCCACTTTCAGTCACTCATAACTTAGCTCGTGCTGACAGCTCCTCTTTGACTGATCCAACTCAGTTTAGAGTACTCCTTGGCTGCCTCCAATATCTACAATTCACTCGTCCTAATATCGCATTTGCTGTAAACAAGCTTGCCCAATTTTCAAGCGAACCTACTGAACGCCACTGGTCTTCTCTCAAGCGGGTCTTACGCTATCTAAAAGGCACCGCAGATCATGGGATTTTTCTTAGTCGCAATTCTCCATTTATTTTGCATGCTTATTCAGATGCAGATTGGGGGGGAAACAAAGATGATCGGAGCTCAACAAGTATGGGCAAAAATCCAGTATCTTAGAGCTCTCGCAAACAAAGGTCTATTGCAAGATCATCGACTGAAGCCGAGTATCGTGTTGTGGCTTCTGTTACTGCTGAACTTTGCTGGATTATTAATCTTTTTCAAGAATTATTTGTGTTACACCTCGGCAATTTCATGTCGTTGTGTCGTGAATAGACTGACGTCGGTTAAGGCGGACACAAGTCCTTCACGACTACAAGAGGGTGATTGGTAGCCTTAATGTATATACGATAAGATTTTTAAGTCATAGGACTTGGTGAAACTAGGTTCGTCATGGAAGCGAAGTATAAGCTATGTTTGGGAAGGATTTCATGGCTATCGAACTAAAGAATATTTAGTAAGGTCTTGAGGATGAGCTATAATGTCCATTAGATCATTAAAGATGTGTTACACGGGTACTAAGAAGGTTCCATAAGGATCCGAGATCAAACGAAGCGACGAGAACGAAATTGGAAAAACTGGGGATTATACGGTCATATATACGGACCGTATATTTTATACGGCCCGTATACCTGACCTTACAACCCTTCCAGTGAAGGGTGGTTCTCTGGAGAAACATACGGTCCAATATACGATGTATAAATTGTACGGTCCGTATAGTGGACCGTATAGTTGAGTCGAGTCCGAGTGCAATTTTTATATATGCACGGTTCTCTCTTCTTTTTCTCACTTTTCACCTCTCTAATCTTCCAAAAACCTCTAGAACCCTCTTCATAACACCTTAATACATATCCAAGAAGGGAAATCAAGGATCAAACACCAAAAGTTGGTAGAATTAAGGGTGTGAGTGCTTCCTAAGGGTAGGCAGAAGTTGAGAATCTCTTTGGTATTGCAGTGGAGTTCTTCTCAAGTGAGGTATTCTCATCCAAAGATCATCTCTACATAACCAAAGGTGAGTTTTATGATTATTTCATAGTATTAATGGTGTTGAGGAAGTGTCATGTGAATGATATGCATGATGTTGTATTATAGTTGTGGTTATGGAGGATCTTGGGGGATGAATTTAGAAGTTGAATAATGTTTAACTTGCGGAAATTTACGTATTATGATATTATGGATGTCGTTGTGTTATTTGGAAGCGGTTTTATTATTTGAGGGAAAGTTGTTGAAACAAACGAAGTGCTGCCCAATTCTCGTTAGCCTTATTCGCTTTAGTTTAGGCTTAAGTATACCTTCGACAATATAACCTTTGTACGAACCCCTTTGTATGTAGAATTGTAAGCCGGAAAGAGAGCTTTTAGTCGACATCGTTAAGGAGATACAAAGGTATGTTAGGCTATCCGCTTTTCTTTCAAAGGCATGATCCCTATGTTTTGATTCCATACATGACGTCCATAATCTTTCTACTCCTAGAAATGCCAGAAGTCCACAGTTTCTAAAGAATCTTACGATGACTCCAATCCTAGAGATTTTCAAGCCTAAGTTTCTAAATGATTTCATGACGTGACTGAGTGAGCTATAAAGCATATGGCCTCAGCTTATGTCGAGGTGAGCTATATAACATATGGCCTCGGTTCATGTCATGGACCATTCAAAGTGAAACCTAACGGCGATAATGACGCCATAATGTACTCGGAGGTTTACGACCTTACGTCACTCCGAGAGAGCGCGCTTTATTTGGGCTCTCATGCATGCTACGTATATTATATATGTATATATATATATATATATATATATATATATATATATATATATATGTATATAGGGGATATGGGGAAAGGTGAGCGCTATAGACGCGCATAGCCACACTGATCGATCGGTGGTATTTTATGATATCATCCCGACGCGGGATGCCCGTACGCAGGCTATATGGGTGATGGATCGGGCCGTACATTCCACGGTAATATATTGATATATGATGATATATGGATCGGGCTGCATGTTCCACAACAATACATGATATGATATTTTACGCGTATGCATGCTCCGCCCTTGAAAGGCACGATCCATGGGTTATCTTCTCATCTTTACTTTATCTTCTTGTTCTCTTGTTACTTTATGATGCATGCCTTACATACTCAGCACATTATTCGTACTGACACCCTTTTTCTTTTTGGATGTTGTGCTCATGCCCATAGGTAGACAGGGAGACGACCCAACTTCCTAGGAGCCAGACCAGCTTGCATAAGAGCACTTCCATAGACCGGAGGTGCCATCTCTGATATATTCTTTTGTGTATATATTTGGATATGGTGGGGTCCTGTCCCATCTTCCTGACTACAGTACTCCAGTTAGAGGCTCGTAGATACTCGTATGTGGGTAGTAGATGTTACGTGCCCCTCAATGTATACTTTGCATATTATTCTTTTGCTGCCACGAGGGCTTATATATGTAGATATGTGTACATGTTCTATGGAGCGCATATGTGTACAGGTTAAGAAGATAGTAGCATGATGTGTGGTGCTCGGTAGTCGGCCTCGGTGCTCGTCATGCCCCTAAGTGGGTCGTGACAATTTGTTCCTGTGACTGATGTTCCTACACTTTTTTGCCACAATCTTGGTGCTACTTACCTTTGTGCCAATCCCGTCTTTCATTCCAAAATGAAACATATTGAGATTGACTACCATTTTGTCCGCTCAAAGATTCAAAGTAATGTTCTTCGTGTTGTTCACATCAGCTCCGGTGACCAACTTGCAGACTTGTTTACCAAAGCTCTATCACGTGGTCCTTTTGAGAAGAACTGCTTCAAGATTGGTGTCTCCAAACGACCCACCATCTTGAGGGGGCATAATAGGAAAATATCTTCCAGCAGAGATTCAGTCACTACATGATTGCTATAGTTTCTCCAGATATCTTGCTCTATTAATAGTATTCCTTATATATTGATCTCTGTAAATAATATCCCTGATTTCTTGCTTCCTTCCTTCATTGTACTCATGTAGCCACTGTATAAATAGGCTTCTATAATCAATAATATGGTAGGGGTCTTTTGTCACGACCCAACCCCGTAGGCCGTGACTGGTGCTCGACCTGAGCACCCGAACATATCTACCAACCGCAACCTCAAAACATAACGAACGAGTTCAAATATTTATAACAAAAGCCGACAAGACTATATTTCAAACTCAGATAATTTCCAGAAAATTTCGGCAGAGTTTCCTTTGTGTTATGGACTAACCCAAAATAACCCTGCACACAGAAAATACCAACAAAGGCCACATAGGGCCAACAAAATATCATATGCATATGCGGACCGGCCGCCGCCAACAAAATATCATATACATATGCGGACCGGCCGCCGCGGCGAATGGAATCGCCCAACATAACGAATACAACCATAGTCATACGAAAGTAGGCACGACCCACATGATATGTCCACAGACCTCTAGACAAAAAGGACAGAATCATATGACGGGACGAGGGCCGCAGGGCCCAAATAGATCAAACATACATAAGAGTGTACGTAACGAGAATTATATACCAAAAAGTAGCCCGAATCAAATGGAGCGGTCCAAGATAAGCGAGAAATGTGGCCTACGTGGAGGATCACCAACGTAC
>NC_081353.1:28233268-28299676 GCF_029784015.1 Lycium ferocissimum | reverse complement strand
GTGGAGTGCTATTCACGATAAAAATCGAGTTTTCTATCGCACCAAATACATTGATATCGATTCCTTTTTATTCGTGAGTTGTTGAACAAGGCCCCTAACCCGGTCGCAAAAAGGCAAAAAAATGGAAATGGGGGGTTCCCCTCTTGTCAAGTTCGCCATGATGAATTTCAGGGTTCGCATAAACCCCAGAAGGGGAGGAGAATGGCAGTGGTGGGAGCTACTAGTAGCACAAGGTTTCGGTTTTTCTCTGTTTCCAACCCCGGAGGCTACGAGGCTTAGAGACATCGGGGGCGTTCATAAAGCTTTCACCCCCGGTGGAGGAATCGATTTTTTTCCTTAAATGTGAACCAAATAATAGTATTGTTAATAATTTATAGGAGAGAGCATTTTGGAAGGAGTTTTTCCGAGGTTGGGAACACGAATAAATTTTTTTAATTTAGACTTAATCGTAAAAGAGAGCAGACATTGTTTCCTTTCTTTTTTTTTTTAAGTTTCCAAAAGATCAAATTCGAGGATGCTTTTTTGGTCGAGGCATGAGAGAGGTCCTTAAGCATCTGAGTTATCAAAGAAAAGAAACCCCAAAAAAACCCTTTTGGGGCCCTGTTCCCTCGGTGCCTACGACACAAGCATCTTACCAACTGGACATTTTGTATTTCCTGAATTGGATATACTGATCTTTGCTATTACCTTTTCATGTCTTATTAATCTTGGTGCCACATGTTTTGCATTCAACATTGAAGTATAGAACCTCTGTTGGTTTTCTGCTTGCTATATCAAGCATGAATATAGAACATATTTATATTGCATTCTTAAATGTGTGATGTTATTGCAACTTAGTAATGATACAAGTATGATTCTTGTGTAGGCTTACAGCTGTACATTCAAAGAATAACTCTCCAAAGCAACAACGAACAGTTGCCGATGTGAAACAGCGATGAAATAGGGGAAATTCCTTCAGCAAAAATTACAAAGACTATGAAGGAGGTTTACAAGAAGTTCTACAAGAAATGAAGAAGTCTAATAGCTTTTTGTTGAATGGAAAACCCCATGTATTACTGCTGAAACAAACTCAATTAGTAATAATGTGGGGAAGATGCTATGAAAATGCTTATGAGCATCACATAGTCCAAGCAAATTAATGTTTATCATTTTTTTATCAGTTAGTGTATCATTCTTTAGTTAACACACCTAAAAGAATATGCAATTTTCATAATTTCTATTTACGATAAACATAGAACTCATTGGGAAAACAAGGAATAGAAAATTGTTTTTGTTGCTCTTGCATTTGCTGTAAAGGCATTACCATCACAAACCTTTGAGATATCTTTTATGGCTACACATGATGCTTTAATGTCTACTTCCTAAAAACCCCAAATCAGAAACACCCCTACGCTCTCTTCTTTCTCTCTCTCTCTCTCACCAGGCGATTATGGAGTTTTGGGCCTCCATGGCCGAAACTGTCTCTCCCCAGCCTCAAGCTGTGGGAAAGAAATCCGAAAAACCTAGTTATGCGTCTATATCTAATCCATCAATTAGCACTCAAAGGTCGGATGGGAAACTTCCACTAAAATTAAAGCATGTGATCTATGTTCATGGACTTTCAACTTTTCGGATTTGGAATCGTCTATCCTAGAAGAAAACTTGCAATATGCCCTTATTGCTAAGTTTTCTTATGGGAGACCAGATATGGTTGATCTTAGGAAGATTTTTCCACGACACTTCGAAATTAAAGGAGAGTGCACTTTGGGGTTACTGGATTATCGTCATGTTCTAGTGAGATTATTCAATCAGGAAGACTTCGTGGGGGTGTATTCCAAGGTAGTATCATTCATCACGCTAAAAGAAAAGGGTGTGAATAATCAATATCAATGTAGGATCAAACGTTGGACGCCATGGTTTAATCCAAAAGAGGAAACGCCAATCGCTTTAGCTTGGAATTCTTACCCGAGTTTGTCACCGCAGATGTTTTCTCGTGAAGCCCTGTTTTCACTTGCATCAGCCGTTGGGACACCTCTACAAGTTGATAAGGCAACAACTGGTAAGTCAAGGCCTAGTGTAGCTAGGGTAAAAGTGGAGGTTAATCTATTATCATC
This sequence comes from Lycium ferocissimum, assembly GCF_029784015.1. Classification (NCBI taxonomy): domain Eukaryota; kingdom Viridiplantae; phylum Streptophyta; class Magnoliopsida; order Solanales; family Solanaceae; genus Lycium; species Lycium ferocissimum. The sequence goes on along the minus strand of NC_081353.1, from coordinate 28,297,583 downwards.
TCTTCAGAATTGGAGTTCGAATGTTTTTTAAGATGAAAAAAACTGGTGTCGTTAAGGAAGTATTGCAAAAAATTGTCTATGACAAATTTCCCTCATACTGCATGATGTGTAAGCACCAGGGTCATAAAGAGGAAGAGTGTAGACTGACTATGGAGGTGGAGAAATTGTCAATTGGTTGGTGAAGCAAAAATTAATGGAGAAAAGTTTAAAGGAGACTTGCGATCGATTTTGGATGAGAAATATGCTATTGAAGCAACAAAAAATGGTGCACTGGTTGCTGCCACTGTTGATGCAGCGGCTGAAAATGAAAGAAAAGAATTAGCTAATATGGGCATGAAAATTTAAGGGCTGAAAATGTTGATAAAGTTGCAAAGGCTGGACAAATTCTAGAAGAACAAGGCCATGAAACAGTGCTGAAACCGGCAATGGCTACAGCTCGTGATCGAGCTTTAGTCGTGCCGTCGGAACTTGAAAATCCACTGCAGAAAATAAGTGAAGCTGAAGGTGCAAAGCCAAGCAAAGTTGCGGATATCAATTCTGGTCAAGTTGATGTAGAAGAAGGCGACATAGCTGGGAGTACAAGTGATGGTGATAATGTTCTTCAAGTTGAAAATTCATCTAGTGATTCCGAAGAGGGAGTGGCCAGCGATCTGCTCAAAGGGAAAAGCAACGTTACTGAAAATAATATTGAAGGGGAGTGGACTGTTGTGACAAGGAAAAATATTGGTGGTATACGGATTGGATCGCCAATTAATAGGAGTCCTAAGGTCACGCAACAAAAAGTCAAAAATACATAGGATGGATTATCGAGTGAAGTACATGGTGCAGCTGATCATTCTGATAGTGTAGGGCATGTTGATCAAGATAATTCCAATGAGTGCAAAAAATTGGCAATGGTGGATGCTGTGATTCAGAAATAGCTAATGGACATCAGAAAATTGTGAAAGAACTCGAACATGAATCAGCTCATCCTCCTGCATTTCAAGTTAACGAGTATGGGATTGAAATGGAACTAACAAGGGGGGACTGCTGCAAATTTTTCATCTAACCTGATGGAAATTACTAGCAAGATTCAACTACCTTTGGTACCTATGAATACCTCTATGCAAGAAATCCCTACTCAATCTTCAGAATCAGTCGGAGAGCAACATGACGATTCCGGGCAGCAATTAATATCAACAGGGAATGATAAAAATTTGGAAAAAGCTGAAGCAAATCAACCTTTGTTCTCTTCTACTGATCCTGGAGGGACTATAGGTAATGAAGAGGCTTCGTCCAAGTAATGTTGGGCTGATCAGGTTGAAGATGAGAGTGCTGCTCCTCAGGATCGAGATGATGGAGAGTATTGTCCTAGGAGTTGCACACCACCAACTCCAGTTCGAAGAAAATTGAGCCCAAATGCTACTGTTTTGTCCCTAAAAAAAATAAAGAGAAATCTGGTGGTAAAAATGATGAAGTTTCAAGACATATTGGAACGACTAGAAGTTCAAGACAAGGAGAAAGAGATTTATTTCTCTTAGCTCCTATTAACACTAGTAAGCAACTAGAAATTGTTGGAACTAGTATATTTTCTCCAAATATTCTTCGAGCTGAAGACATTTTTAAGAGAGGCGAGGAGGACGCCATACTGGAAATATTAAAATTAGCTAGGGGAAGCTTGCAATATCTCCTAGGCGCCTTTGGAAAAATAAATAAAAATGGAAAAAAAAATGGTAAAAAAATTTGTCTACTTCCTCTCAATGAGACAGGCAAAGCAAAATGGCAGTACCACTTGATAAATCTTAAGATCGAAAAATGATGAAGTTTCAAGACTTTGTTGGAACGATCTAGAAGTCAAGACAATAGAAAACAAATTATATATTTTACAAATTTTAAAGACAAAGAGGCTTAGCTCTATTTTCTCTCTTGTATTATTTTCTCATTATCTTAGTATTATATTTGTGAATGAGGCGTGTTATAAACTGTAGAGAATAGCTTGAATTTATGTTCTTAAGGATATTTCATATTAACATTTACATGCTTACTAGTAGTAGGATGATGGTACTATAGGATTATATATGTAAATGAACCTTATGTAATCCCGCATCATTAAAACCCCATTTTGTACTCTAGTGGATCCTTTCAGTACCTTTGTATATTAAATGGCTAGCACATTAACTTAATAGGCAGAGAATGAAAATAGATATTAGTAAAAGTAACATGTGGATAAATGTCTATCTTAGAACTTACAGTGGCTTTGATCCAAAAACTACTCATAGCTTGCAAATAGTGCTTGATTAATCTCAATGTCAAAATTTCGTTTTTATCTTTGTGCTTAAAACTTTATCTCTTTTGTCTAGACTATATTTACAAAATTATATATCTCATATATTTAAAGATATAATTTATGACCGCGCGGAGTGAGGGCAAATTAACTAATACTATTATATTTTGAATGACAACATAACTGTAGAGAACACATGCATATTTACATATAAGAACTATAAGGATGATGGTATGATAATATGTAAATGATAATATGTAGTCCGCATCAAAACCCGTTAAGTACCTAGGGGATCCTATCAGTGCCCGTGCTATATGGCTAGCACCTGAGGCAGAGAAAGTACAACAGGCAGGAGTAAGTATGCTAGCTCGGAATAGGCCTTAGGACATGGAGAGTTAGTGGATTAGAAATGTAAATAGACAAAGCATGATATTCTTCAGCTAGAATCATGTCAAATTCGTTAAAAAGTAACATGTGGCACGTCTATCTTAGAACTTACAAATGAAAAAAAAAAAAAAAAAACTCATAGCTTGCAATTCATGGTTTTTAGAACAAAATATTTGAGAAGTATTAAATGATTTTGAAATTTTCTTCTTCACTTGAGCTGCCATAAGAATTAACTAAAAAACAATGAGTAAACAATCTGTAATGGATATTTTCTTTTATTTTTATGGTTGAATAGAAAAACATGATCAGAAAGTATCTAAAAGCACGACCAATATAAATGGGAACATATTAAAGAAGGTTCATCAAATCTGGGCCAGTGGATGAACTACCATTGGATGACACATTGGGGATGCAGCAAACCAAATGCAAAGTATCACCATGTTGAATATCTAAGGCTAAATACATCATTCTCAACTCCGTACATTTTCCATTTAATCATCAAAAAAAGCTTGTTCTATGAACACCTAAAATCTAGCTAAAGTGTGTCAATTACACATATTTTGTAGCCGAAGTAGTAATTGTGTGTATATATACCTTTGTTATGAGATGAATAGAAATACAAACAATTTTCTCTGTACCTAATTAATTCTATACATATTAATACAAAAATAGTTCAAACCCAAAAGCATTTAAAATGTTATCAACGGCCTTCACTGTGATTTGGACTTTTCATTATAAACGATGTCTTGCCAAATGGACTTCGTTTGCGAATTAAACAAAGGAACATTGACTTCGTTCGCCAATTACAAAGGCTAACCGAAACACCGTGAAAACCACTGACTTCATTGGCCAATTAAAGTCGTCCGGTGCCAGAAATCAATTTTGTCGTTCTTGGCTTTTATATTCAGTTAATCTTTTTCGTCTTTCCCACTCCTCTAGCTACTTAATTTTTAATCTCCCATCTTAAAGGAATAAGTGGCAAAAACACCTTTGTCGTATTTTTCACAACAAATGAAGAGAAAGATCAACTTTTTAAGGCAAGATCAACTTTTTAAGGCATTCAATTACGTTAATTCTTGTGATGATTAGAGAGAATTAAAAGAAAGAGTAAAAACTGAAAAAGGAATAAGAAAAGGAAAATACACAAAAATAAATTTAGCCATTTTAAAGTCATTACACTTGTATATATATATATATATATATATATATATCACCTCAGCACATTGTGTCTAATAGATACGATTTGATGTGACCGTGTTGATAGGAACGAGGATTTAAGTCCATTTAAATGAAAAATTCGGATAAATTTAGGGGCCCGCATATGTGTTAAGCCAATATCTAATTAGTGTTAAGTCTCCAATAGGGAAAAAAATAATAAGACCAAAAAGACAAAGCCTAAAGTATGATTTTCTACTTACATTTATATAAGGGTAAAAATAAAAGGATTCAAAGAAACCAAATTAAAAAAAAAAAAAAAAACAATTTGGTGATAGCGCGGTTGGTTTTTCCCCACATATCATATATTACATATGAGGTTTGAATCCCTTTATTATATATGTACACTACCCCCTATGTAATAAAAACAATTTTTAAAAAAAAATTAACAAATAATTCGTTTATAACTATTCTAATTAAGATTGTATATGGAGTGTATAAAAAAGGATATGCATGAAGAAATGAGTGGATTAAAAAGGATATTGTTGATCATCCTTTAATAACACTTTTCCACAGTAAATTAGACCCTGTTGTTCCATTGGCATCCCTTTCTTTCAAATTTTGTACTTTCCTCTGCATGACATCACAAATGGAGATCATCACATAATCAAGAGCTTTACTAGTTATTAAAAGGTGAGAATTCATGCATAAACTACGCAGTTGTGCAATGGAAAATCACATGGTTTAGAGCCATAGCATTAAACATGCACAACGGCTCACACAAATTTCCTTCACTTAAGGAAATACTAGTTTTCGGACACGTGCAACGCACATGTATCCCATGCTAGTTAGAAGAAACATTGTACAAATACTACAATAAGTGTGTGATGAATTGAACATAAATACAAGCTCAAACTGATGAATGATGAGATTATTCGACCGATATTTATTATCATTGTAAAGTATAGTCATATTGAAGAATAACTTTCGAATGAATTTGAAAAGTAAATTCGACCTACTTCAATATTGCAATTCTTATAATATATCAATTATTCAACTTTAGACAATAATACACATGAATTAAATCTGAGTTTGAGGAACATCAGCTATGGTTACAAATGTTTCATGTCTCAACGATTTTGCCTTATTTTTTAAAAATTGTAGCCTCCTCCATTTTACAGCCACATACATATCAAGAAGTTGTTGTCGTATGAAAGTAGTATTTTGTAGAAATTGTACATAAATTCGATCAATGTATGCCTTCTTTAGGATCTGTAGCAGATCATTGTCAATTTCACGTTGTACACCTACACAAAAATAGTATTTATTTGAGATAGAGATAATACAGTTGCTGAAATATTTTATTGGTGTATATAAAGCATAAATTCAACATATATGTATATGTACCTTTTATCTAATTCAAAATTATGAGTTCTTTTATCTGCAAATTTAACAAAATAAATATTAGTTAAATCATACAAATATAATTAAAAATATTAGCTAAATTATATAAATATAATTGTATTATAAAAATTATCACGCGCTACTTAAGGCAATGAAAGGATTCAAAATAGCGATTAAAAACCTTCGAACAGTTTAAAGACAAATCACAAATTATCATATAAAATTGACACACAAAAAAATGCAAACAAAACGATCTTGTAATATAATAGGAAAACGAATAAAATTTCACATACAACTTGCAAATGCAAAGCTGAACCGGAAAAATTGACATATTTTTTCACCATGCCTCAACTTTCATCATTTTGTACTCAATATCACATGTTTCTGCACCAACTTTTAGAGCATTAGTAAAGGGAGGATTTTATTTTCTTTCCTTTCATTGAATAAGAAAATGAAGATATATGACAGACAGAAACTTAATCTGTAAACACTTAACACGTCCAAAAAGACAAATCATGAAACATGAATCAGAGACATCAATAAATGGAGATCAGATACACAATAGTATAAAAGAGAAATCGAGAGAAAAATAAGAAAAGTTAACCTGTGATATTGCAGATTGAAATGTGATACAATGTGGAGAATTTGATGTGCCCTTTTTATAGTGTGAGCTGAAGAATTCAAAAGGTCTGCAAAAATATATTTACCACCGTGAAAGATGAAGGAACAAAACTGGTATGTGCTCTTAAATACCCCATAATTATGAAAGTTATAGTTGAGAATCAATTTTCTTTTTGGAAAAAAATAGAACGGGGGATCCGTTCAATAGCAAATGAAATGAATTTGCTTGGACTTCTGCCTAGCAACTTAGTGCAAGCTTTTCAATTCATTTGAATGACTTTCTATCTTCCATTATTTATTGAAAATGCATCATTTATCAAAATCTTTGGAATGTCCTCCTTTTCAATAATGAATCTGTACATGGAAGATGTAAGGGAAAGAACTGAAATGTAAATTAAAGACAGATTAATATATGACCATTAGTACGTGGAAGATGGCAGGGAAAAAATTGAAATGTAAGTTAAAGTCCAACGTAATTTACAATGCCATAACTAATGAATTAAAGTGTAGTTGTTGGACTTCTAATTCAGCCATTATGTAATTAAAATAATACTATTTAATTAGGATAGTTAATTAATGCAGGGGTAAAATCGTAATCTAATTTTGAAGTTAGGAGCTTCCCACTTTTAGTATAATATGATGTAACAATTTAGAAGTCTGCTATATCCTTCCTTAGTCAAGTTGCAAATTACGATTAGAGCTGTGGTGAACTTATTAATATCATCAAGCACCTGATTACTATTGCGCAAATTGTGTGTTTGAGAATCCATAGTTTTCACTGTTATCTCAATCATTACATTAATGCCTTCATATCCATGGCCCTCAGATGCTTCACCAGTGTGATCCATTCCGTTCTAGCAGCTTAAGCACCTGAAGCACGTCAAATTATAAGGCTTAGCATTTCTCGATTGTTTATGTACTCAATATGCAGATTAGGATAATGGGTACTACCAACTATTGACTATGGGATCCATCCTCAACATCAATGTGAGAACGTAAACTTACAATGAAAATGGTACTCAACAAAGCAACAATTATAGAGAAAGTAAATATTTTTTCCGAGAGAGATAGCATAAGTCCCACATCTATAATAATATAACACTTGCAACTACCCAAAGAAAACAAAGAGGACTGATTAGTTAACAAAAACAATTATGTTTCACTATAATATAATTTCAGAACGTCTTTTCAAGCAAGAAGTGAGAGCGTTTGGCAAAATTTCAGCTTTTATGCATTTCGCTATGGATTATAGGGAAAAATTAATATGTTTTCTCCTAGTAAACCAGCAACTGGTCTTAACCATACAAACAGAAAGAAACATTTCATTCCAGTTCCGTTCACTTTTATAAGTCTTGCGTTTATATGTACATATTAAATGGAAATGTATCATTACATTAGAGTTTGTTAAGAATTTTAATATCAACTTACAATGAAGATATCCTACTTACTGACAAATTAAAACTACCAGAGAATAAGTAGAGACTAGGCGAAAAGGCTAACATTAATGAAACACGACAAATGACGTAACTTTTCCAATATAAAGGAAGGTAAATAGAACTTACACGATAAAAGTGTTCTAGCAAGTACAACTTATGCAACAGCCCTAACAAAACTTATGCGCTAGGTATTTATGGTTAAAGTACAAAAATTGAAGTAACAAACTACAAACCAACTATTTTTTTTTTTTAATGGAAACTATTCTTAACTTATATCCACTTGAAGTTTGAAGGCGCTATGCTGTAACAGGGACAAAAAAAACAAGTATCTAAAACATATATTTTGCATGAGAGCATATATATAAACGGTTAGGATCATTATATCATAAATAATTAAGCTCATGTTGAATACATAATCTAAACTTGATACATTTTGTTGGGAATAAAATAGACCCGCAAAAATAATATTCACGGTATTAGTGATAAACGCGGAACACTAACTTATGGTTAAATTAGCAAGAATAAAATGCAGCAATAATGACACCAAGATTTTACGTGGAAACCCTTGAATAAGGGAAAAACCACGGCCAAGAGGAGCAGCTGATATCACTATAGCAAGGAATTTTACTTGTGTAGTAACGAGTATAAATACTCGTTAGACCACTACACCCACAAAAGAAAAACACTCTTTTGATTTTTCCCACCTTACTACAATATCACTCACACTCTATTTTTCTTCACAGACTGTTTTCTTACACAGTCTATGGAATACCTCACTTTGCTCTCACTTTGGTGTTTATAGCAAATGATTTTTGGTGTGTAGTGTGTTTACAAATGAACCATAAGTTGCCTATTTATGGAATGAATTTCCTATGATGAGGTAAAGCGCTTACATCACGACTATGATGAGGTAAGCGCTTACATCACGTATGTAGTCCACAATTGTTGCCAATGTATAATTTGTCAAAGGAAGAAAAATCTTCCTTCCTTAAATTATGGAATAGGGGCTGGACCGCACAAATCTCCCCCTCCAGTCCCATTTACTTGAAGGAGGGTACACTGGCTTCTAGTTTGAGTGCATGCTGACAAGTTCTTTGCACAGTTCGAACTTGTCTCTCGATACCACCTTGGTCAGCATATCTGCAGGATTTTCACTCGTGTGAATCTTAACGACGAAATGATTCGTTCTCCACTTTCACGAATCCAATGATATACGACATCAATGTGTTTTGTTCTCGCATGGTACATGGAGTTCTTGCTCAAGTCTATTGCACTCATTTGTCACAATAGACAACATACTCCATTTGCAATCGAGTTCTTGAAGGAATCTCTTGAGCCATATCATCTCTTTGCCTGGCTTCGGTAGTCGCAATATACTCCGCTTCCGTTGTAGACAGTCGACACGCTTCTGCAACTTATTTTCCCATATGATATAGCTCCCACGAAAAAGTAAACAAATATCCGGTAGTGGATTTTACGTTATCAAGGTCACTGCCATATCGAATACGTATAGCCCTTCAAAATTGGATTTGATCTCCAAAAACACAAGCATTCATACGAGCCTCTTAGATACACAGTATCCACTTCACAGCTTCCCAATGCTCTTTCCCTGGATTTTCGAGAAATCTGCTAACAACACCGACTGCATGAGCAATATCTGGTCGAGTGCATACCATTGCATACATTAAACTTCCGACGGCAGAGGAATAAGGAATCTTGGCCATTCTTTCTTTTTCCTCTGTTGTTGTAGGACACATCTTTTTGCTCAATTTCAGATGACCAGGAAGAGAGGTGTGCTAACCTCTTAGCATTCTTCATGTTGAAGCGCTCCGGTACACGTTCTATGTACTTTTTCTGTGACAAATAAAGCTTTCTTTCATCTCTTGAACGAGTAATTCTCATGCCCAAAATCGGCTTGCATGACCCAAGTCTTTCATTGCAAAGACTTACTCAACTGTTCTTCAACTCGTCGATCACGGAAGCATTCTTGCCTACAATCAACATATCATCCACATATAGCAGAAGGATGATAAAGTCATCATGAGAAAATCTTTGTACAAACACACGGTGATGCGAAGAAGTCTTCTTGTAGCCTTGCTCCCATATGAGACTCAAACTTCTTGTACTTTGTCGGGAGCTTGCTTCAATCCATGTATAGACTCTTCTTAAGTTTGCATACAAGATTTTCTTTACCTTTTGTAAAGCCCTCGGGTTGTTCCATATAAATCTCCTCTTCTAAGTCACCGTGAAGAAAACGGTCTTCACATCCATTTGCTCAATCTCAAATCAAGACTAGCGATCAAACCAAGAAGCTGTCGAATGGAGGACATTTTCACGACAGAGAAAATATTTCGTCAAAGTCAATACCTTTCCTTTGACCAAATCCCTTAACAACCAATCTAGCTTTGTATACGGGCTTAATTTGTGTTCTTCGACTTTAACTTTGAACACCCATTTGTTCTTCAAAGCTCTCGTGCCTTTAAGCAATTTCACCAATTCATAAGTATGGTTCTCATGCAGAGATTTCATCTCATCTTGTATGGCTTCGATCCATTGATCCTTGCTCTCATCTTCCATGGCCTCCTCATAACATTCGGGTTCTCCCCATCAGTGAGTAATACATACTCATTAGGTGAATAACGGGAAGAAGGAACATCTTGTCTAGTAGACCTTCTAAGTGGAATGTCTGGCTCATCACGACTTCATAAGTAGAAGCATCTACCTCATCAATAGCAAGCATCGTTATCATCATCAACATGCTTTGATCGGAACATCATTACTGGGCATCACCGTCGTCATCGAGCCCACCAACTTCATCAACATTTGTTTGAGGAACTTGATCAAGATTAACTAAGCCTTGAACTTGAAGATTTTATCTTCTATCGCTTTGTTAATATCTTCAATGGTTTGATCCTACGAAGATAACATCACGACTTCTCACGACCTTCTTCTCAATTGGATCATATAACTGTAACCAAACTCATCAAGGCCACCAACCAATGAAGATGCCTTGCCTTGTCTTGGCAGTTAATTTTGACCTCTCATCTTTAGGCACGTACAAAAGCTTTGCAACCAAACACTTTCAAGTGGTCATAGGAAACATCTTGCCATACCAAACTCGTTTGGAACATCACTTTGCAAAGCAACCGCAGGGATAGATTAATAACATGTGCGGCGGTCAACAATGCCTCGCCCAAAAGGAATTCGGCAACTTTGCTTCAGAAAGCAAACATCTAACTCTTTCCATCAAGGTCCTGTTCATCTCTCGCTAAACCATTAAGCTGAGGAGTCTTGGGAGGAGTCTTGGTGTCCCCGATGCCATTGTTGCTTGCGGTATTCGGCAAACGGTCCACAATATTCACCACACGTTATCGATGCGAATACACTTGACTTCTTTCGCTTTTCTCTTTCAGCGAGGCTGAAGCGCTTAAAGACACCCAACACTTGGTCTTTAGTCTTTAAGACGTAGACCCAAAGTTTCCTTGAGCAATCATCAATAAAGGTAGCGAAGTAAAGTGCACCACCAAAGTCCTTGTCTTCGTTGGACCCATAAATCTGAATGCACCAACTCAAGCAACTCTTTGTCTTTCTTGAAGGAGGATGAGACTTGAAAGAAACTCTATTTTGTTTTCCCCAAGCGATGTTCACACTTTTCTAATTTAGCACTTTCGAAATATGATAATTTCTTTTTTGGCTAGAACATTTAGTCCTTTCTCACTAATGTGGCTAAGCCCTCTTATGCCATAACGTTGAAGAGCTATTGCTCTGTTGCATTCACCATATCAACACGGGTAGAGGCCGTAGTCCAGTATAGACCACGACGTTTTCGCCACGAGCCACAATCATGGAACCTTTAGTAAGCTTCCACTTTCGGCGCCATTGGCACCGACATATCCCTCATCATCAAAACACCACGGATCAAGTGCGGACGAACATCGGGTGCACACACATTGTTTAAAACTAGTTTAGTTCCAATACTAGTTTTCAAACAAATCGTTCCAACACCAGCCACCCTAGATACAGTCTCATTACCCATGCTCAAAGTTCCAAAGTCACCTGGAGTATAGGATGAGAAAAATTCCTTCCGTGATGTCACATGAGATGCGGCACCACTTGTCCACAACTTGACTTGACTCATCACAAGCAATATTTATCGGATCCGCATCAAGGATAGTAACAAGATCTTCTGTAGTGACGGCGGCAACACGATTGCCATCTTCTTTCTTTCCTCCTTATCTCTATTCTCCTTTTCAAAATCCGGCGAACTTCTTTGTGTGCCCTTTTTTCCCGCAATGATAGCACTCAATATCTTTAAAGTCAGCGCCACTGGATTTGCTTCTATGATGTTCTCTATTTTGAGAACCACGATTCTTGCCCCTCCCCCTAGTGTCGGTCACCAAGACATCGATGAGGAGGAACCTTGAGATTTTCTTCTCATCTCTTCATTTAAAAAAGGCGCTCTTGGCAAGATCCATAGAGATCACACCATCGGAGCGAATTTGATAATGAAGTTCTAATAATTTCCCAAGAATACGGTAGGGAACCAAGTAGAAACAAGCCTTGAATTTCTTCATCAAAGTTAATGCCCATAGCGAGATAAGCTGGTTCATGATCCCACCCAAAAATATTCAGATGATCTGTCATTGCGGAACCATCGTGGTATTTTAAACCCAACATTTGCTTTATCAAAAACATCTTGTTGTTACCAGTTTTCCAGAGCATACAAACTTTCAAGATGCTCCCATAGGGTCCGAGCATGTGTCTCCCCAGAAATATGGTTCAACACATTATCGTCAACCCTTTGTCTAATAAAGCCGCAAACTGCCGATGCAACAAATTCCACTCTTAAAATCGATTTATTATCGGGCTTTTTATTAGCAAAACGAGGTTCATGAAAATTCTTGACATAGAGCAAATCTTCCATTTTGCCCTTCCAAATGGCATAATTTACGCCACTCAAAGTAACCATTCTACTAGTGTTGGCTTCATCGTTTATCACAAATACAAATACTATTTTATTCGAAGACCAAAGTAATTCTTTTCGATGTGGAAGTTGGTTTGTCTTTAACGACCACGAGCATACTCGAGACGAGAACCTTGGCTCGATACCACTTGTTGGGAATAAAATAGACAAAAATAATATTCACGGTATTAGTGATAAACTCGGAACACTAACTTATGGTTAAATTAGCAAGAATAAAATGCGGCAATAATGACACCAAGATTTTACGTGGAAACCCTTCTGAATAAGGGGAAAACCACGGCCAAGAGGAGCAGCTGATATCACTATAGCAAGGAATTTTACCTTTGTGTAGTAACGAGTATAAATACTCGTTAGACCACTACACCCACAAAGAAAAACACTCTTTTGATTTTCCCACCTTACTAAAATATCACTCACACTCTATTTTTCTTCACAGACTGTTTTCTTACACAGTCTATGGAATACCTCACTTTGCTCTCACTTTGGTGTTTATAGCAAATGATTTTTGGTGTGTAGTGTGTTTACAAATGAACCATAAGCTGCCTATTTATAGGAATGAATTTCCTATGATGAGGTAAGCGCTTACATCACGACTATGATGAGGTAAGCGCTTACATCACGTATGTAGTCCACAATTGTTGCCAATGTATAATTTGTCAAAGGAAGAAAAATCTTCCTTCCTTAAATTATGGAATAGGGGACTGGACCCCACAAATCATTTTGCATCAAATTAAGGTTACAAGATCAGCACAGCTAACAAAGTAACATTTATATAATATGATTGTTAGCAATTGATAAAGAAGAGAAGTTTTTGACATGCAGGTTATAAACCTGAGAAGTAGATGCACACGAACAATGAAGTAGATAAAGCTAAATCCAAATCCAATGATCCCCGAGAGATAAAACAACCAATTCATGAAGTTCTTTCATTTTTATGGGTTAGATCAAAAGAAATTCATTTCTCAAGGAAAGGAAAATCAATCTTGATGATTATTAAACCAAAGAGAGCAAGAACTCAAAATCTCCATGAGAAAGACTCAACTTTATCACACTAAGAGAGCAGAACATATCTAATTTTAGTAGATGCATGATGCCTTTCAAATAGTAAAAATATTTTTCTGAAGCACTTAACAACCTAAAAATGCCTAAAGGAAAAACACTATTAACAGAGCCCTGCAGATTGAAGAAATTCAGAGAAATACCCAATTTTTATCATCCAAATAAGGACATTCCCATATATGGGATATATAAACTGAATGTTACGGTCATAAAACAAAGATTAAGTGCTAAAAATCAAAACTTCAAGAACAAAAATCAGAATGAATTTTAGAGAAACACCACAAAATTTAAACACTCAACTCACTGAAAAAAAAAGTATAAAATATAACCTAAAAAGGGAGAAAAAAGGTAGCGCCCAGAAGGAGAGAAGAGTTAAATGTGAAGAGCTATATATCTTGCAAAGATTCTTTGTGAGCATTTCTTTGCTGGACACTATCTGAGTTTGAATCTCTGCTATCCATTTTGGATTCTGCCTTATCTCACACTATACTAAATTCAAACTTTGCGGCAATTGAGGCAATGAGAAGCAAAGTGTACAAGAATAGGCTATCATACCATAATCAAACATGTTTTCTTTAATAATTTCTTTAAAGGAAAGCTTCAAGAATACCAAACACAGTTTTATCTTTTGTTAGCAAATAGAAACACACTCATTTATAAACCTCACATCTGAAATCGTATACACATGCCAAGAAAGCAATGAATAAATTTAAACCAAATCCATTCAATCATCAAGAGAGTGTAAACTACCGATTCATGCAATATAATATCTATATCTAGTTTCTATCAAATGAAATGCATTTCTCAAGCAAATGAAATGTTAAGGAAAAATCATATGGTTCAGTGTTGATTAAACATGTAGAATTAATGCATTAGGCAAATTTCTCCTGAAAAACTTAATTTTTACTGGAAGAAGCATAAATTTGTAGTTTATTTCCCAGAACATATATCAAAAATTGTTAGATTAAGAAGACATATATTTCTACTTTTCAAATATCGTAAAAAAATAGGTTCATAAATCTAATGAGGTTCTACACGCGCGGACAAATTATTAGTTGTTATAACAAAACTAATGCATAAATGGACTTTACTTACATCATGATGATTTAGATCTCGATCAGCAACCTGAACGAGAAAATGATTTGCCCTTATAAGACACATTCATCCGCTGATTCCGTATCCCGATCACGGTGGAACCTAAGTACTTTTCGATGATGTTGGTGGTTGTACAGCTGCCACCAGTGCCTGGTGTTGCACATGCTGGATCATAACAGGAGGTTGTACAGATGTTGCTATAGACATATCGAGAGAGAGAAAATTAAATAGGAAAGTCACTATAGTGATGATTTTCTGAGTGTTGAGACGTAACCACGGAAGAATTGAATGGTCATAGCATATTTACCAAGATAGCTTTCATGGTGCACTAGATTCTCCTGGCAGTCTCCATGGTCTTTCTTTTTTTCTATGCCACTTTCGCCCATCCAAATGAACTCCTCCAGATTTCTGTCACAATGCTCTTATCACGATTCTTTGATCCTCTATAGTTTTCAGGTTTTTTCATCATCGGCGTGCGCGATGTCAGCATGGTTTTGATTAAAAAGGCAAGGAGGATCCTTTTCAGGAATGCTACTGACAAGCAATACGGTTACATGGGAACTATAGCCCTCCCATTCAATGATTTGGAAGCATTTTGAACAACTGTAGAACTTGATACCAACAATTCCTCTTGATTCATCCTTGCTAGGATCAGGATCTCTAGTGGTGCGCTGGAGGCCACTTGAAGATGCAGACTGCTGCAATTTTCATCCGCCAAGCTGCACGGGTGCATGAGAGTTTCTCTTTTTCTCTTGTACTTGGGATTCAAGAGATACTCGATCCGTAAAATCAACAGCCTTTTAGAATATCATTCATTTGTCTGAAACAGTAAATGGACCAATCATATGGATTTTTTGGGAATTCAAGCTTACCGTTAAGGTAAGGAACGAGTTGTCGTGAGCTGTGACCTGCAGTATAACCACTCATATGAATACAAAAGGACTCCTACAAATGATGATGTGGCAAAAATGATCTATTGATAAAGGGGTGTCAAACTTCATGAGAACTAACAGTCATGACATAAAGACTGTGGATTTAAAAAGTCAGAACAAGGGGTATCAAAGTTCAAAGAAAATAGGAAAGGCCAAGCATAGAACTAAAGATATGGAGTCTTCAAATCCTTATTCTAGTGAGACCATGCCAGCAAAGCAGACACTCGCTCCCTACAACAACCACCCATAGATTCACACAGATGGAAAGCAAAGTTTTTATTGGAAGGTCTCTCTTTAAGTTTGAGTGACTGCTTTGCTGGCATGCTATTACTAGAACAAGGATTTGAAGACACCATACGTTCTGTGCTGTGCATTTCCTATTCTTTTTGAAGTTTGATACCGCCTCATTGAAGTTTGATAGCCCTTCATCAATTGATTGTTTTTCCACATCATCATTTGAAGGAGTCCTCTGTGTTCATATGGGTGGTTATACTGCAGGTCATAGCTCACGACAACCTGTCCTTACCTTAACGGTAAGCTTGAAATCCCCACAAATTCATATGATTGGTCAATTTACTGTTTCACACACATGAATGATATTCTAAAAGGTTGTTGGTTTTACAGATCAAGTATCTCTTCAATCCCAAGTACAAGAGAAAAAAAGAAAGTCTCATGCACCTGTGCGACTTGGCGGGAGAAAATAGCAGCAGTCTGCGTCTTCAAGTGGCCTCCTGCGCACCACTAGAGATCCTAGTCCTAGCAAGAACAAGTCAAGAGCAATTGTTGGTACATCAAGTTCTATAGTTGGTCCAAATGCTTTCAAATCATTGACGTGAGAGCTTTAGGACCCCTGTAACTGTACTGCCTGTCAGTAGCATTCCTAAAAAGGATCCTCCTTTCCTTTTTAAGCAAAACCCTGCCCACATCGCAAACGCCAATCATAAAAAGTACCTGAGAAAGAGGATCAAAGAATTCGTGACAAGAGTTCATTGAGAGAGAAATCTAGAGGTGTTTATCTGGAGGTTGTAGAGGATCAAATGAAAAGTCAATCTTAATGATCATTCAAGCTGCAAAGACCAAGAACATTTCAACTTTATAGCAGGGAGGATATAGTGTTAATGTTCTGGGTTCACCCGAATTCTCTAGCTTTAGCTCATATTGTGTGTACCTGTTAAAACGTTCACTAAAATAAACAAATAATAGATTTTGGACCTAGTAAATTAAATAAACTATAGTAGAATAATTTATTAAATAAACGAAAAAGGCTCAAATATGCGATCCAACTATCGGAAATGGCTCATTTATGCCACTCATCAAAAAGTTTGACTCATTTATGCCATCGAACTATAGAAATGGCTCATTTATGCCACTCATCAATAGTTTGACTCATGGGAGTTAATATAAATGACTCATCCATGCCATATTTCACAAATGATTTTACAATACCATATATATGACACGTGGCCTCCAATTAGAGGTCTACGTCGTTTTTGCATCATCTCTTCAATTTTAAATACCAAGATTAATAAAATATCCGACCCATACACCTTAACCACCCACAACCATAATCTAGTTGGAGGCCACGTGTCATATATGGTATTATAAAATCACCTTTAATGAAATATGGCATGGACGAGTTGTTTTAAACAAGTTACCAAATTATTGTTGTTCCAAATGCTTCCAAATTATTGGACGTGAGAGCTTTAGTACTCCTATAACTATATTGCATGTCAGTAGCATTCCTAAAAAGGATCCTCATTTCCTTTTTAATCAAAACCCTGCTGACATCACGGACAACAATCATGAAAAGTACCTGAGAAAGAGGATCAAAGAATTCATGACAAGAGTGCATTGAGATAGAAATCTAGAGGTGTTCATCTAGAGAATTGCAGAGGATCAAATGAAAAGTTAATCTTAACAATCATTTAAGCCGCAAAGACCAAGAACATTTCAACTTTATAGCAGGGAGGATTTAGTGTTAAGGTTCTGGGTTCATCCAAAATATGTAGCTTTAGCTCATATCGTGTGTATCTATTAAATCGTTCACTAAAAAAAAAACAAATAATAGATTTTGGACCAAGTAAATTAATGTCAAGCATGCATGTGTGTAAACTATAGTAGAATAATAAATTAAATGACGTGTGTATTTATAAAGCCTTTTCCGTTAAATAAAATACAAATAATAGATTTTGGACCTAGTAAATTAAATAAACTATAGTAGAATAGCGAACTCGAAATCATAAAATTCAAATTCTAGATCCACATCTTCTCAGAAGCACCATTTAAGCTAATCAAATGCGCCATGAGAAGACTCAAAGCAATCACGAAAAAGAGCTTAATTCATACTCCTATCATCTATGTGTTCTTATCTAAAGATGCAAGTATCGGGGTAAACAAAAAGAACATACGGATTTTAGTTGCATGTATGATGCCTTTTGAATCATAAAAACTTTTTCTTGAAGCACCAAAGTAGGCTAAAAGAAGGGTTCTTCTTTTTTCCTTTCTAAAACAGATTTTCACAAAATTCTGATTGAAGAAATTCAAAGATACACAAATGCCCCACTTTTATCATCCAAGGACATCTCCCAAGAGGATAAAACCCCAAAAAACAAAAAGGAAGATTGACTTTAAAGAGATCTAGAAATCAAGACTTCAAAAACTCCAAAAAATTCAGAAAAAAATTGAGAAAACTCAAAATCAAATACTTTATAAAAATCTGAACATAAGTTCTGAGAAAACCCACAAAATGTTAAATTGAAAATGAACAACAATTAAAGCATAAGAGAAACTAGGAAACCCTAGTTCGAAGAGAGAGAAAAGAGAGAAGAGAAAAGATCTTATTTCCAGAAAATGTGTAAATGATTTATTGAATCTACAAAATGTAAAAATGGTCCTTTTATATTTACAACACATGGGCCGGGTCTGACTTAAATGAAAACTAGTCAACATAAATGAAATGGGCCACTAAGCCACTCATCCATTGGGCCTGAGATCATATATTTACAATGGATGGGCCGGGTCTGACTTAATAAAGTCAACATAAATGAAATGGGCCACTAAGCCACTCATCCATTGGGCCGGAGATCAAGTCCAACACAAAAAATCATCACTCAAATAACTTAAAGAACAAAAAATAGAGAAGAATCTTGTTCTTCTTTTTTCTAGAAATGTAGCGCGTACAAAGAAAGAAATGGTTGGGAACAACTATGAAAAACTCAAAACTCACCCTTTAGTAATTTTTCAGAAATGATTTGCTTGTGGCATTGGTGGGTTCAAAACTCACCCTTTAGTAATTTTTCAGAAATGATTTGCTTGTGGCATTGGTACCAGTTCACAGGGCACACCACTATTTATACAATCTCTGTAATCCATTTTTGGATTCTGAGTTCTCTGAAAAGGCGTGACTATTCGAGGCAACCAGAAATAGAATACACGTTTGTTTGAAGGCTTCTCTTTTTTGGATTCTTTTTTCTTTTTTTGATTGGAGTCCTCAGCTATTAATAAATTTCTAATTTTAGTCCTTACCATATATGAGTAAGTACACTTAATCTTCAATTACTTGATATGTGCACTATTAATGCCTTTACTTATAAATATTCATAAATCTTCAGAATTGTTTACTCCATATTCACGGTAATATACTTCTAAATATAGTTCAAATATAATATAATTCTTACGTAAAGGGACAAAAAACACACGTTACTTATAATTCAAAATTAAATATATCGCGTCATATATCGCAAGAATAAAATCATAATCTATACTATTATAAAAGCATGAAGCCTCTTAGCAAAATACATGTTGCCTTTTTTAACCTTTAAAAATAAAAATAGTGTTCATATTGGACAAATTATTAATTTAATTATTTTTCCTAATATTTTGGAACTTTGAAATCAAATAAAAGTTTTCCTATTAAAGCTTTTCTAAGTTGATATATGTAAGAACTAGGAATTCCTAATAATTAGGACTTTAAAATCAATTGTAATTTAACCTTATATAATTTTTTTTCTTTATTTGAATGTCTTAATGCGTGTAGCAATCATTATTAATGTCATTGAAAGTCTAATTACACTTGAATTCTTACTTCTTTAGAATACTAGGATTTCTGAAAAATTATGGTCCACCAACATAATGTCTGGAAACATGTTCAGTTGTACCGGGTGTATTATTTATAGGAACACAATTTCACATTTTCTTGAACTACCTAAAGACTACTCCAAGTTAAAGTATCATCACATCAGAACTACTATAAATTCCAATACTAAAAACAAAGTTTGGTATTCCGTTCCAAGTGAAAAACAAAGATTGGACTATTTTTTGTTTCATATCAGAACTACTATATATTTTTCAATACTAAAAACATGTAAACACAAAATGTGGCATTGAATTGTATGGGATTGACTTGGCAACGACGTGGCCCTTCAAAATTTATGCGTCACGTCAATGTGAAAAACAAAGATGTCGGTACCGGAGGGACTTGTTTGTATATTATGCCATTTTGTTTTATTAAGAATATTTCAAATCTGATGTCCACAAACTTAACTCATTTAAATGCAAGGTATTCAGTTCCAAAATAACGAAATTCTTGAGATCATAATCTATTACTGAAAGAATAATATAGAGATTATTAGTTTCTTACCCTTCAACCTGCATCTATTTTTGAAAACAAAGTGACCTCGAATATTTGGCAATTTTTCGAAGAATTGAAATAAAACTTGAGAATACCTTTCTAAAAATATTTTCGGAAAACTTTTAAATCCTCGAGGATATGTATTCTTGCTAAAACTAAAAAGAAAGTAAAACAAATTGTGAAATTGAGCCGATAAAATTATAAAATTGGACAAAGTTTAAGGTGAATATATTGAAAGATGATTCAAGACTTCTATGAGACCGAGTTTCTTCCACTGAGTTAAGATATGTACTATCAACATTCATCAATTTCAAGAGCTTACACTTTTATTTTATAATTCAAACATAATTTTTAAAATTATTGTTATGTAATTTTTCAAAGAAGATTATTTATTCAGATGGGGTGCACGTGCAATGTGTGTACACTAAGACTAGTTACCTAATAACTATGGAACCAAAAATGCCATTCTCTCTTCTTCTTTTTCCATGCCACAAAACTACTTTTGTGTGTTGGTAAATCACAAATTTATATTTCGTATCATCACAATCTCTTAACTAAGCCCCAAAAAATTGCGGCTTCTCAACTGTTTAGATTTGTGATCTCATGATGAACTTTGTTGGTTTTTGTGCACAAAGCAAATGGGCGCTGTATCCGGTCATCTTTAGGATAGGTACCGTTCTCTTGAATTAAAATTTTGGCATCCAAAATGATACATTATTTCCACATCGGTTAACTAAAAAAGATTCAGCTTGTTATGACCATATTTTAATTTAAAACAACATTAAAAATAGAAATTCCCTGTGTTACGAACTGATATTTGGTGTAAAATACTTCTAGTTTTAAGTGTTTTAATTGTTTATAGTTTAAAATATGGTTTTGAAAAGATGGAATTTTGAAATTTTGATGATGTGTCATTTTAAGTGTCAAAAATTTGACTTTCCAATTAATTGTATTTTTTATGAAATTAACACACAGAGTTCTGTGATTTTAATGAACTGCAAATTTTACTGACTTAATAATACAAAAATTTTACTGATACAACGGTAGAGTTCAATGACCAAGCCTGAGATTACCCCAATAGAGGAATATGCTTGGCAATTAGGGGGATTTGCACAATTAGGATAGTTTTGCGAGATCTCCACACATAAGATAGTTTCGCGCTGCTATTTAAGTTTTGTCCCCTTAAAGAATTCGTGTGAAAATGACCTTTTTAAGTTGAAAGAAAAAATTTGGCCTAAAATACCTGCTCTATTATGGTAAACACAACCTTATCTTTAGTTAATTACATGGGATCAACGGTACCTAAACTAAAAATTGCAAACTTTATACCTTTCTTCGATAAATTTTACGGGACAACAACAACAACAGTGTAATCCCACAATTGAGTCTATCAAAACCTGCATGCCATATTTCTAAAATTTAAATCCAATGAGGTTGTTGCCTTAGGCCCCCATAATTTAAAGGCCCCAAATTTACTTTAAATTTTAGAACTGTGGCATGCAAGTTTTGATAGACCGGTAAAACATCGAGAGAAACAAATAGCATAACTCCACGTCCAGATGAGTATAATATGGCGCTCGCAACTACTCAAATAAAAATAAAAAACTGAATGAGCATTTAACTACAATCAGTTGATTTAACAGATAATTGTACGTAACTCTATTTAATAACATTGATTGGCGACATAAAATAAATGGCAAGTAAAATTTTATAACAGGTTAAATTATACCAGTATGGTGTAAAAATTTCATTATACTGCTAGTATAAAATAATTTAAATTTGAAAAATAATGACCTTGCTAGTATAATACAGATAAATAGATCTTACAAAATGATGCTCTCCCTAGTGTTACCTACTAGGGTACTAAGGTTATGCAGCATGGTAGTTATATAGTTAATGTATGTCATAAATCCAAACTTATCCACATAGCCATATAGAGACAAATCTAGAAGTTTACAAGTTTTGAAAACCCCTGGCTTGCCACCATACTCGCAACCATATATAGGGTTTAGGCTAGAGTTAGTGGGTACCGTACCATATGTGGTTTCATCTGCCTGCATAAAGGGGCGGACCCAAACAAAGCTTTGTGGGTGCTCGAGCACCCAGCATTATCTCGATTTGTATGTATTTATATTTTAAACTCTAGAAAATCAATACGAAAAAAAAAAAAAAAAAAAAAGCTTAAGCACCCACTGCACAAAGTTACAGGCGGGTGCTTTGGTTTAAAAGTGAAAGCCAAGGATTTACTTGCGTGTTTGGCAGATTCTTCCTTTTAGTTTTACCAGCAATCTTTCTTTTTATGTTCCCACTGCCTAATTTGCTCTTTGGGATTCTTAGTTTTTTATTTTTCAATTAGGTTACTTAATTGTAGGAGTGGGCATTCGGTTCTTCGGTTCGGTTTTATCGAACTTCGGTTTGGCTATTTCGGTTTCGGTTTTTTGAAGATTATTATTACACCGATTATTATTAAACTAGTTATTAGTTCTTTATTATTTTATTTTTTATGATTATTTGGTTGGTTCGTGTCAATTCGGTTTTTTAAAAATAAAAATTCGAATTTTTTTTTGATATGATATTAGAAGCGATTCCATTTATACTAATTCGTATTCTCAAAAGCAACAAAACATAAAACTGAAAAATTAAAATCAAAATCAAACGAACAGGATACACAAGAATAGAAAACTATAACAATAATATATGATTACTAGGTGTTATATACATACAGTAAGAATAATTAAGAAAACACATAAAGGACATACATTAATCCTAAAGACACATCTAGTCACATTTCTTTGTTAAAGATATTTGATTTTCTCAATTAAAGTGGAAAATTTGGATACAAAAGCAAAAGAGGGCTTAATTACAAATCCTTTTTTTTTGCTTAAACTTAATGGAGCGTGGACTATTTTAATTTTTTTGCTTTGTAATGTTTAAATTTCTTCAAAGAGGTTCGGTTTTGTCAAAGTTCGGTTTAAAATTTCGGTATATTATTCTTTTAAATAAGTTTAGGGGGGATTTTTGAAAAGTTGTTAGTATAGTTCATGGGTAATAGTCTTTCTTGAAATGAAGTTTCGGTTTTTCGGTTTCTTTGGGATTGTTAGTTTTTTATTTTTCAATTAGGTTACTTAATTGTGGATTTAAAAAAAAGTATCGTTGTATTAATGTTCCATAGTTGTTGGTTGTTCTGTCCTAATCTCGAATATAATAATTTTCTTTTCCCACCGCTTTACCTTTTTTTTTTTTTTGACAATCATTGTTTGTGTTAAAGACAAGCACCCACGACCTTAAAATCCCCGAATCAGATTGCTCTTTGTACAAGCAAGCAAAGATTAGTTCGGAATGGAATATCGTATGTAGTGTTGAATCCCTTGAAGCTCTTTCGAACAAGCGAGGAACAAGTGACCAAAGCTCCGCTCAAGCGCTCGACAATAGCTTCAAACTTTCCGGTTGTGGCTTCATCATGCAGATGCAGATGAATGAATTGGCAGCAATGAATACCCTTGTGTATTACTATAAATAATAGAGAAAAATCTTTTGTTTTTTTCCACCACTACTGAGAATTACAAAATCCAAATAAATCACTACCTTAAATAGGTAGAGGTCTATGAGAGATTTACGACCAGAGGTCCTAAATTTCTCAATATTTGTAAGTGTTCAATCGTTTACTTTTCTTACATATATTTTCTTGAATTTTCATTATTTTTCCTTCTATTTTGGAAATGTGAGTTATGACTCACTAAATCTCTTCCAAACACATATGATGGAGCTTTAGAAGTATTTTAGAAGTATGAATGGCGACACACTAATACTGTACACGAGCAATTGAGTTTCATTCAAATTTTCTAAACTATGCTCATACATGAAAGAATGTAGGCTACATTTGGTGTTGTATTTTCTCAAATTATTGTTGTTATGCAATAGGCATGATTTTTATAGATGATAATGCAATTTAATTGTCATTTTTATAGATGAGAATGCATCAATAATTAATTTGATAAATGCATCAAATTTTTTCACAAAACTTATGAAAAGCAAAAGATTGTCATAAAACGCGGTCAAATTAACTAGTTCATAAAGGTGAAGAAATACTGTATGAGGAAATATCCAACAGATTGTCATATTACAGACAATAAAGTAACTACAAAGCATCACTCCATTTTATCAGGAAAACATACTATATAAGATGTTCAATGCCTACCATAATCAGAAATTAATACAAAGATTCAGTCAAATGAATCGAATTCTTTATTCTAAATCTTCTTAAAGAGTAGTAACTTAATTGATGGTTTTAACTTATTGTTGAATATATAGTAACTAGTTCTGTGAGGCCCGTGCTAAGCCCGGGCCCAAACCCAATATACAAAAAAAAAAATTAATTAAAGAAATATAATTTACGTTGGTAATATTTAAATCTCATATAAGTATATTTTTAATATATAAAAGCAAAACTTTCATCTCACTCCTTTAATATTTTAACTTTCATTTTGATATTATTTATTTCAAATCAAAATAGAGAAAGGATCTAATTTATTTAAAGTTATTTTGTTCATTAATAATCTATACATAGTTAATGAACTTTTAAGACTAAATGCAAAATATGTAGACTACTGAGAGGGTTCACGGGTTCGAGCTTGGGTATGAAAAAATCTTTGGAGGGAGCGCTTTCCGAATAGGCCTTACAAAATAAATCGGATTAATTGGGCTCTAGAAAATACATACGCACCGGATAGAAAACCAAAAAAAAAAAAAAAAATGAGGTAGAAGGAGTTTTGAAAAGTAAACCTTAAGAGTAAATTTGATTTTAAAAAAATTTAGGACCAGAAATAATTAATTGAAAAATTTGACATTTTATTCTTTTGTGAGACCGCAAAAGCCTCTTAAAGTTTCTCTATTTTGGTATGCACATCATTAGGTTATCCTCGTCTACATCCTCTTTTCCACGGATACTTCATAAGTGTTCAATCGTTTACTTTTCCCAACATATATTTTTTTCAAGTTTGGTTTGGATTTTATATATATATATATATATATATATATATATATATATATATATATATATATATATATATGATTCTCAAAACACTAAATCTAAAACTTTATTATATTAATGTTTCAAACCAAACACATTTAAAATAGAACTTGTTTAAAATAACTTAGATAAAACAATAGTATATACTTTCAATTTTAATTCGATTAATTTAAAGGTGTAAAATACTAAGATTTTTATCACATTTTGATTTGGATAATTCTAATTCAAATTATTAAATTAATTTTACACACGAAACAAAGTATTACAATTGATTTTCTATTTAAACAAATACTATTTTTTAATTTTTGGTAAATATTCTCGGTTTAGCTCATTATTTGTCATGATTAGAATTAAATTTGACTAATTTACCTTATTCATTATTTGATCTCCATTTGATATATTTTTTTATGACATTAATCACTTTTCACATTTATTAGAGTAAGAATAAAAAAAAAAAGTAATTAAATTCTATCTTATTTTAAAATATAAATATTTTAAGTATATTTTTTTGTAAACATAACAATAAATGACAGAATACATGATTTAATATTATGGATGACTAATATAAAAAAAGAAAGAAAAATTGTATGGTTTGCAATTTAATTGTCATTTTTATAGATTGAGAATGAGATACTTGTAAAATTACATGAATATTGTTTGATTTTTTAAATGGGGTGGACTTTTTTTTTTTTGGACATTATTAATCTATATATATATATATATATATATATATATACACAAACACGATTAATATAACATTGTAGTTTGTACTTCGTATTTAAACTTTATTACGCAACAAAAAGCAAATTTTTCTTTTGACATATTTTTTTTTTAATTTTTTTTTTTTGATACTAGATTTTGAAATGTGTCCAACAAAAGATTGTCATATTACAGGGGTGCACTTTTTTTTTGGACATTATTAGTTTGCACTATTTTTATGCATATAATATATATATATATATATATACTCAAAACACGATTAATACAAAGTTCATAAAAATTTTTTAAGGTTTATCAGGAAAACATACTTTTTTTTTTTGATATTCTTGATATTTGTTAAATACTTTTTTTTTTTGTTGGAGATGAGTTCATTTTTTTTCTTCCTTTTTTTTTTTTTTTTTTTTTTTTATATTGCTCGGTGTTGATTTAATCAAAATTGGTTGGTGTTTTTTTTTTAATACAAAGACTTTTTTTTTTTTTTTTTAATGCTACAGACTATATAGTAGTAATCGTTAAAAATATTGCTCTATAATATACCGAGGGAGTAAAGAGAAAAAAAAACACAAAAAATTATTACAATATCAATATACAAATTAAAGACAAAGAACTTAAGAAAAATAACTTAACCAACCAAAATGCAGAATTGGAACACACTTTGCAACATGAATAACTAAAAATTGTTGACTTACATATTCTCCCTTATATATAAGTATAATATATGAATAACAGCCGAACTTGAGCATTCAAAGGCACCGCCAATCAAGTGTACGTACTTTATCTCTCACCGGCTCATGAAAACTGATTGTTAATGTTAACTGTTGGTAGGCTTTTATCTATAAGAATAAACATCCAATTAAACATACATGTATATAGGAAAACTGAGGTAATATTCAATTTGAAAGCCAATCAATAAACATTCGGAATATACAAAAAATATTATAAGCCTATTTTCATGGTGTAATTTCTCAACAAAAGAGATTCAATTTAAGCTCCCTTTAACCCATGTACCTCCACCTGTGGATATAATCAAATGGTATTCTGGTGATTAGATTAAACTAAAATCATTATCATATTTATTAGTACTTGAAGATCTCTGCGCAGAGGGGAAATATTTTAATCTTCGATACTTAGGGTGTGTTTGGTATGAAGAAAATCAGCTTTTTCAGAAAATATTTTCTTGAATGATATATTCCTAAAAAAGTACTAGTTTTCTTATTTATTTTTTGAGTTTGATACATAAGCAGAAAACATTGTCTCAATATATTTGTACTATATAATTTAGAAAACACTATAGGAGTTGGCGCGGGGTAGGGATGTGTGGGGGTGATTGGGATGGAGGCTATGGAGGAGGAGTTGGAGGTGAGGTGTGTTAGAAAGTGGGAGTAGACAATCAATATGAAATGTTACCTGTGGAGCTTGTTTTCTCTACTTTTACTAGGATAGTCATTTCATTCATTTTTAAGGAACTATTGTTTTCCTAGAAAAAATATTTTTCAAAAATTTTGACCAATCAAACATAATCAAAAAAACATTTTCCTTCTTACCAAACACACCCTTTAAAGAAAAAAATAAAATACAAAGAAAACGGATAATCAAAAGGCAGTGCTTTAAGTGCTCTTTTGAAAGAAAAAAAAAAAAAAGTTTACTCCTCTACCTTCACAATTTTTATCAATAAGCATTCGTAAATGACATAGAGGAAAAAAAATTCACGATTGGCGCTTTGTTGGTATTAGGAGTTTATTAAAGAAAACAATAAGAATGCTGTAAATAATAATATTACACTGTGAAGGAAAGTTGGGGGACTTGGCCAAAAGGCCATTTTGGAAACTTATTTTGCCAAAAGGCCATAAGCATTCAGAACTTGGTGCTTTAGCCGCCATTTATTACGTCAGCACGTCAAAAAACTGTTGTGTCAGCCCTAAAGTTTTTAAAACTACACTTTGGCCCCCACAACCTAACATTTTAATTACCCAAAAAAAAAACTAAATATTTCGCTCCAAAAGCTCCCTATTCCGGATCCCGTTTCCGGCCAAAATTCCAGCATTTCATCGGAAAATCAGTCCCCAACGACTGAAAGCTTCTCTATTTCAACCATTTTAACTAAAAACTCGTAGAAATCATTGAAAAAGGTCTTTCCAATTGTTGTAAAAGCTCAGTTCTCCGACCTCATTCCGACATCGGAGTTCGTTTTGGGAATACAGATTCTCTTTTGTATTCAATCCGCCATTGTTGTAACTGGTAAGAGCTTTATCCCTGCTCCTTTTCGTTCTGAATCTGGTGTTGTTCGTCGCCAGTCATAGACTACAGTCATCGACGAGTCATTGACAAGTCATAGACCATAGTCATAGTCTATTAATAGACTATTTTTTGGTTACTTTCTCTCATCCTCTTTATTGTTTTTAATGTATACTTCAACTTTCATTTGTAACTTATGTTGGATTCGGTCGAAGCATTTTTATTCTTCTTCTTAGTTATTAATAAAAAAGAGAAAAGTTTGAAACTTTATAATTATTTGTTAGATTGGTATACCAATAATATATATTTTTTGGTTGAAGGTTCTGAATTTCGATTAAGGAGATGCTATTGATCGCTTTTGATAGAATTATCTTGATATTTCTCCAAGGTAGGTGGTTATTGATTTTCTACTTAATATTCACAATTTATCAAGTGGTAAAGATCGAAATGTATTACGAAATATTTGGAGTTTTTCTATCCCTTTTGAGATTAGTGAGAGTTTCATTATGAAAATACATGAGGATTTTTCATGAGAAGTTCATTCATTTATTTCTCATAATATATTATCGATCCGTTACATATACTTATATAATCATTTAATTTATGTTTCGATATTAATTTACTTTATCAAAATTAACAGTAGATTTATGGAATTATTATAGCGAAGCAATGACAAACTAAAGGGTAGATATTGATCAAAGTAAAGATTGGAGGTACAACGTGGGAGGAGAGAAATCGAAGATTGTGCCGCTTTGAGTCTCAAGCAAGATACTACTACTGTAATTGGTGTCATAGAAGAATTATGTATTGTGAATGTTTGAAATCTTAGATATGTAGTCATATGTAAATTGAAACTTACTCTGCAATCCAATTTTTTTTTTATTTGTATAGAAGAATTCTTCTAATTAACATTGCTCGTGGGTTATTCTTTAATTTGTAGCGATGAAATTTTTTAGTTCGTAGCTAATTATTATAGATATAATTGCCAAAAATAGGGACACACATTTTTACTTTTCGTAGCATATGAAGAAAACATTTAGCTATAATTTATACATTTCATGGCAAAAAGAATAGATTCTTAGTTACGTTTAAAAATATTTGTGGCAAATACTTCAATTTATAGCTATAGATTTTTGAACTTGTAGCTAAATATAATATTATTGCCACAAGACTAAGGTATCAAAAATAGCCACCAAATTTGTATTTTCATGGCAAATAAATTAAACTTTTTGCCACAAAAGAACACATTGCAGCTACTATATAAAGATTGCTACAAGTTTTATTTGTCGTGGCAAAAGGATATAATTATTTGCTATAAATATATTTTTTGTGGCAAGAATATTTTACACTCACAGCTACAACACAAAAATTATTCATAGCAATAAGTATTAGTCCTTAGCCACGGATCATGTAAAGTACGTAGCTAACTTTTAGCTACGCTATATTTTGCTACGGATGCTACGAAAAAAAATATTGTGGCTAAAGTGTCTAGCCACAAAAATTTTCATATTTAGCTACAATGTGTTTCGTAGCTATAAATGCCTTATGTTGTAGTGATTATAGAATTATTATGGTGTTGATTGCAGAATATATTAAAGTAGATGCTGATTACATGGGTAAATGGGAGGAGACCCCAAAATGTTGGAATTGGATTTCTTATAGCAAGGTGACAGTTCCGATTGCCATGCATCGCAATGGTACGTTCAACGACCTGGTTACAAGCGTAATCGAAAGCGGGGAGCTAAATTGTGACCCCAATGACTTGCACATTAGTTATATGATTAATGCTCTTCCCGTGAGGGGAAAAATACGTCCTTCTTTCATAACGAATGATAGGCAGGTGGGATTGTACATGCTTGATGGTGCTTCTAATGGTTCTAGGCCTGTTTTAAGAACAAATGTTGTTGAGAGTTCCCAAAAAGCTTCTACTTCAGCTGTACCACCCGCACCCCCATCATAGCCCCCAGCCGATGACAATTCAATACAACATGAGGGCATGGGTGATCATTTAATGGATACAGATGATCCTAATAGTGATGACGAAGAGTGTGATGGAGGCGACGAGGGTGATGGGCAGCCAAGTGGTTCACAAAGCAACCACCACTTCAATGATGGAACCGGTTTCTACCGCGGGCAAACATTCGAGAAAGGAGTATTTAAAGGTTTTGTTGAAGCAAGTTGCAATAAAGACCCCGTTCTATTTTAAACCGAACAAGGGCAATAACAAATATTATAAGGTGGAATGCACAAATATTATATGCTTGGACAATTATAAACCAACCAGTAATAAATTACATTAATCTATAATAACTCAAAGCCCAAGAATATTATAGACGACATTGGTCGATGCTAAACTTGAGAAATAAAGTCGACTTTTGGAATGAGAAGCCTACTGAATTTGCACTATTCTAATGGACAAAAAAATAAATTAAAAATAAATTAAACCCCAAATACCAAATTGCACAAATCTTAAACCGACAATGTCAATAGCTAACGATCATCATTTAGGCTTGACTTCACGCATGGTCAACAATCATCCACATGGTATATATATATATATATATATATATATATATATATATGTATATATATATATATATGTATATATATATATATACACTAAGGCTAGTATTTGTCTAAAAAGGCCAAAAATAAATAGAGTTAATTAAATAAAAAGACTTGATCCTATTTAAATATTATAATAACACTTTAATACATTATATATGAGTCCCCATCCATTAGACACATTATCTAAAGAGTTTTAGGACACCTAATGGTCCTTAAATCACTAATATTAGCCTAAATGACAAAATAAATAAAAAAGACTTGATACTATTTAAACATTATAATAACACTTTAATAATCATATGAGAGTCCCCATCCATTAGACACATGACCCAAAGAGTTTTAGGACACCTAATTGTCCTTAAATCACTAATATTAGTTTTAAAAGCAAAAAATAAATAAAATAAAATAAAAGACTTGATCCTATTTAACGTTATAGTAACACTTTAATACATCATATGACAGTCCCCATCCGTCAGACACACGATCCAAAGAGTTTTAGGGCACCTAATGGTACTTAAATCACTAATATTAGTCTAAAAAATCCTAAAATAATAAAAAGACTTGATACTATTGAAACATTATAATAACACTTTAATGCATCACATGAGAGTCCCCGTCCATTAAATACATGATCCAAAGAGTTTAATCACAAGTAATGGTGTCCTTAGAACAATGTCGTGCTTTGAGAACAATAACTTATTGTCAGACTAGTTGAATAGTAGTGATATGATTGCCATTACTTGTGCTTAAACTCTTTGGATATTGTGTCTAATGGATGGGGACTCTCGTATGATTTATTAAAATGTTATTATAATGTTTAAATAATGTCAAATCTTTTTTATTTATTTTTGGCTTTTTAGACTAATATTAGTGATTTAAGGACCATTAGGTCTCCTAAAACTCTTTGGATCATGTGTCTAATGAATGGGGACTCTCGTATGATGTATTAAAGTGTTATTACAATATTTAAACAAGATCAAGTCTTTTTATCTATTTTATTTTATTTATTTTTGTCTTTTTAGACTAATATTAGTGATTTAAGGACCATTAGATTTTCTAAAACTCTTCGGATCATGTGCCTAATGGATGGGGACTCTCATATGATGTATTATAGTGTTATTGTAATATTTAAATAGTATCAAGTCTTTTTATTTATTTTATTTTATTTATTTATTTTGGCTTTTTTTAGATTTGGGTTTGGGGTTTGGGGTTAGGGTGTTCTTTTTTCTTTTTTTTCTTTTTGTCTGTTGGACGTGCCAATTTAGCAGGCTTCTCGTTCCAATAGTCACCTTTATTTCCGTGATTTATAATCAACCTTAAAGATCCATCATAGATCGTGTCAATGAGTTATTATAGATCATAGTCGTTTATCATCAGTTAAGTCTATTAATAGACCTACCACACTTAGTTTTATTTCGACGGTTAGAAAACAAATGCAAATATAAAAAAAGGGTATAAATAAAACACAACACAAGAAATATGAACAACAACCATATATTTCATTTCATTGCAATATGAAAGCCCAAAATCTTCCATCATCAACTTTCACCAATGAAAGCTTAGCAAAATACTTTCAATAAAAAATAAACAAGTGGCATCGATTAAGTGAAACGTCACCCAATGGCTAAATTTGATCAGTTTGATTAGACATGGAAACTGCAGAATTAAGAAAGGTACTCATTATGCTGATCAATTCCCCATAATAAGGGTTTTAATTGAGGAATATAAACCTCCAAAAGGAAGACTAATATCCTAACGGTGAAATATCATAGACCAATCGAACGGTATATTATAAATCCACTTAGAGTCCATGATAAAGCGATACAAAGTTGATTAATATTGAACTTGCATTCGTTTTCAGAACTAATACAATAAAAATACATTAAAATTTAAATATATCAAGTGGGACCCTCTCTCAAACATCGACACATTGTTTTCTTGTGACCAGCCCCCTTGCAAATCGAGCACTTGTTTCTCTTTCCTTTACTACTTCCCTTGGGCTTGAAAGTTTCTGTGATGCCAGGAATATGCTTAATTCTCTATCTTCCAAATCTAGGCTCATACCAGGGTGGAGGAATGTAAATGTTTGTATACTTCTCTAGCACTTGCCATTCTGACTCTGGAGGGACTTCATAACTAGTTTCAGCAAATGCAAGAATGTAAGATTGAACTTTATACATAGGAAAATAATACTCATAAATGTTTGTACCATAATCAACACCGTACTTCAATCTCAATGCTGCCATCGCGTGAGCGCACAATAGTTTCACCAAGTCATACTCTCACAAGAACATGTTTTGTTCAATAGATTGACTTTGGCAGTTGGTCCACTGCCGACTACGGTGAACTCATCGGCATCCTTGTTTATATTATTGACAAACGAGGAGTCTCCCTCATTCTTTTTTTTTCCCTTATCGTCTTTTTAGCCGACGGCAAAAATAAATTGATTGAACCATTGATATCTGCGCACCTCTGCCTAAAAATTTCAGCAAACCTCCTAGAAATGGAAGTGAATAAGACAGTCACCGATCTATATACAAACAATAGAGTGGCATTGATCAACCACAATATAAAAACAAGAATAATTGATTGAAAGTCTAGTAATAGACCATAATACATTTGCAAAAATAAAAAAACAAATGACGGAAGATCGAAACAAGCAAAATAAGTATAGATAACACATAAGCAAAAATAGAAAAAGAATGATCGAAACAACTGCTAAACTTCCAAAATTTTGAATAAAAATCAGAATTTTATGAACACCATGAATCGGAAAAAGTCAACAACTTCAGGGCGATATGGAGCTCAAAATACTTTGACAAAGTTGCAACAATGTTGACCCACGATATAAGAATAATCGACCAAAAGTCTATTAATAGACCATTATTTACAGAGCAAAAACACAAAAAGAAAGATCGAAACAAGCAACATAAGTTTAAATAACACACATTTCGACAGAAAAACAGTCAAAACTTCAAAGGTTTTGAAAAAAACCAGAATTTTATGAACACTTTATGAATAGAAGGTTTTTCTCAAGATCGAAAAAAAAAAAAAATTCATGGCAATATGGAGCTCAAAATGCTCCAATGGAGTTGCAAAATAAAAGAAAGTACATGGGGACGGCAGCTGAAGAATATCGAAGCTTGGGGGAGAGGAAGAATGGCTGGAGGCTTGAGAGATTTTTAAATTTGGGAAAGTGAAAAGGCTGATGAGAGAGTGTAACACCTCGTACTTTCATGCTAAACCATATCGGTAGTATCCCGTAAATCCGAGTTAGATGTGAACGTATGAAAACTAGTATAAAGATCATATTTTAACTATATGAATCCATTCGGGTGATAAACAGTCGTTTTGAAGTCAAACCAAAAAGTGAAGTTCTTAAGGCCTTCTAAATTCGTCTAAGTCGGGAACGTTTGTACTTATGGCCAATTTTCGGGTAGTGACGTTAGGAATTTGAGAAAACTTCAAAACATGAAAGTTGTAGGCCTTTGAAATACCTTTCCAACCATATATTATGGAACTCAACGGAGCTCGTAGCTAGAAGTTATACCCATTTTACTGCGCGTTACCGCGCGCTAAAGCACACTTCGGGTGCGCGATCGCGCACCGAGGCAAGAGCACTTGCCTTGCCGCGCGATCACCTGCGCGAAGTAATCTCCAGCCTACGCAACCGCGCACCGACTACTTACGTTTTAAGAGCCAAATTTTGTTATATTCATTCCCACTTTGTTTTAAACCAATTTTTCGAGGTAAAGAACAAAGAAGTCTCTCAAGCCCTGACGAAGACTCTTCTCTCCCAACCTTCAAGATACTTTAAGGTAAGCCTATTCCATGCATTCCAAGTCAATTCCAACATACGTTCCCGATCATTAAGCAAGAACTCATCATTCTTAACATAGGGGTTTTCAAGAAAACCCATCTCAAGGTTCAAGAATTCAAGGTTTTGGAAATCTTCTTCAAAAGCCTCTCAAGTCTATAATTCAAGTTTTGGAGCGACTAAGGTATATGAGTAGTTACTATCTACGTGTGGGAATATCATTGTTCTTCCCCACGCCTCCTAATCCATAAAGTATGAAAAACTTTACAAAACTAGGGTTTTTATTCTATACTATGCTCACGATAACCCCAGTCCATGTCTATGGCTATATTATGTTTGGATTGCTATTATTCTATTATTGTGTTCTCGATACTCATTATGATTATTGAGAATGCAGTCCGTAATCCATGAAAACCCATATCTTGTATTCCATGGTTCTTGCATGCATGATTTTAACCAAGAATGATTATTTCACGAATATCCTACATGTCTACAAGTTTTCATGCAACTATAATATATAATTATTT
This sequence comes from Lycium ferocissimum, assembly GCF_029784015.1. Taxonomy (NCBI): domain Eukaryota; kingdom Viridiplantae; phylum Streptophyta; class Magnoliopsida; order Solanales; family Solanaceae; genus Lycium; species Lycium ferocissimum. The sequence goes on along the minus strand of NC_081353.1, from coordinate 28,262,721 downwards.
TCATGCTATGATACAAGATACATACATGCTAAACACAAGTTATTTCATGAAACCATGTTTACAAGTTATTTCATGAAACCATGTTTACAAGTTATTTCGTGAAATCATGATTACAAGACAAGTATAAGTTAATTCACGAAAAATCATGGGCTTAGCCAACTATATTATGTTCATGTTTTTGGGAGTTGCACGACCACAGAAGGCTCGGTATAGCCTCGAAACTACGTAGCCACCGTAGGACAAGATTGCTCGCCCCTAGGACGATACCTTAATTTTACACCGAATGGATCCATCTGTGCACGATACCATCTTATACACGGCAAGGTAGAGGTCACTGGTCACGGCGAGGACAGACTCCACGTACCCACGTGGTGATATCACGTCGGTTTATGAAATGCTCTCCCTACTTATCATGTTTTACTTATGTATATATACATGTATCATGCTCATGCTCATGTCCCGGGTTTTCGGTTTCGGTTCTTATCATGTTATCTCCATGTCCCATGTTATTTCTTTCGATTTCTTTACATACCGGTACATTCAATGTCAGCCGACGTCCCTTTTATTGCCGGGGGCTGCATTTTCACGATGCGTGTACGGATTTACAGGACGACGCCTCGCTCGGTAGGATGCGCACGTACCGGCCTTGTTGTGAGCCCCATCTCATTCGAGGTTTAGACATTGTCATTCCTTAATTAGTCCGCATCTAAGGTATCTTTGGGGCCTTGTCCTAGCAAGTATGTTTTTCGGTCGAGATTCACGATTAGAGGTTTCGCTGATCTAGTCTTTTAGTTATGTTAGGACATGCAAGGTGTTTAGCCATCTTTGGCTCGACTTATGTTATTTTCGCGGTCATGATTTAACAAGTATTTCATTTAAATTATTATGACATCTCATGTTTTATAAAAGCTCTATCACGTTCATGCTATATTTAGCTTATGTATGCCTCGCGTGATGGCAAGCCATGTGGTTCGCTCGGTCACGTACGGATGCATAGAGTGCGTGTTTCGCCCAGGCTATGGTTCGGGGCGTGACAGAGAGAGAGGGCTTTTCTATATCTTAATAGAAGTGAGTGGGACTAAAGTGTATGTTTTAAAATCCCCCAACTTTCTAAAATTATAAAAAGTACCCCATTCCCATTTTTCTAAACCCTAATAAAAAAACTTGAAAGAGAAAATGAGTGGCCACAGTGCCAATTAAAACTTAGAAGTGGCCTTTTCAACAAATCTTCTCAGGAAAGTTTGTAGCCTTAATTCTTTTCCTAAAAATAATTAGAATTCCCTTCCTTATAAAACTAGGTTTAATAGAGACTCCCTTAGAATCGTAGATTCTCTATAACTTTTCTCTTCGCCGTCCAGGCGACCTTCTTAGATCTAAATAATCTATGTATTTACGCCAATCCCAAGTCAAGCTTGTTGTGTTAACTGACTTAACACTTTCTAACCGAACTCATCAACTGACAACTACACCGAGTTTAGTCCCTTGATTTCTATCAGTAACCTGAGGTTACAACGTGACCACTTTAGTGTTTGCTCTCTTGGGGTGTGTTGTATTGTCCGTTTCTTTGAACGATTGTGAACCCACTTGAACCTTTTCCAAATATTTACGCATCTCATCTTGTTTGACCTAAAAAGTCCCATTAATTTGATTCACGACCAAGAGGGAGTTGTATTTTGCTTCAATGACCTCAGTTCCTAGTCCCGGGCCAACTCTAAACCTACAATCAAGGCCTCGTACTCGACTTCATTGTTAGTCAATTTCGAGGTTGTTTTTATAGTCTGACGTATAATATCCCCGATCGAATTTTTCAACACGATACCGAGTCCGACCCCTTTACGTTGGATGCACCGTCCGTGCGGTAGGGTCCGGACTCTTGTTGTTTTTACCGAGGTTAGTAATATTTCTTTTCGACCTCGGGTATCATTGCGTAGTCGTAAAGGGCCATGAAGTCATCCAAGATTTGAGACTTTATGGTTGTTCGGGGTTTGTACTCGATGTCATACCCGCTGATTTCAACCGCCCATTTTGCTAACCTACCGGATAATTCTGATTTATGCATTATATTTCTTAACGGGTAAGTAGTTATTACACATATGGGGTGGCGTTATGGTTTGGTTTCGAACTCACTCAATAATGCTAATACGAAGCTTTTCCCGAGGTGGGGGTAACTCTTACCGGCGTCCCACTAAAGTTCTTACTAACATAATAGACCGAAAATTAGACCTTTTTCTTCTCGGACAGCACACCACTTACGTATCTCGAATAAAGTACAAGTATTTCTTCGAATTAACTTTGGAGTATGCGGCGGTGGGCTAGACAGATAGTGCTTCAATTCATCCAGGGCTCGGTGACATTTGAGCGTCCATACGAAGTCATTCTTCTTCTTGATTAGGGAGAAGAAACGATGACTTTTGTCGGAGGACCTGGAAATGAATTTGCTTAAGGCCGCGATTCTCTAGGTCAGTCTCTGCACGCCCTTGACATCTTCGACCACCCTGATATTTTCGATGGCTTTTATCTTGTCCGGGTTTATTTCTATCCCTCGGTTTGATACCATGAACCCTAGAAATTTGCCCGACCCTACTCCGAAGGCACACTTCTCCGAATTCAGCTTCATGTTGTATTTGCGCAGGACATCGAAAGTTTCCTACAAATGCTTTAAATAGTCCTCTGTTTCCAGGGACTTTACTAACATGTCGTCAATATAAACTTCCATCGTTTTTCCTATCTGTTCTTCAAACATTTTGTTAACTAGGCGTTGATAGGTAGCCCCGGTATTTTATAATTCGAAGGGCATTACGTTATAACAGTAAGTTCCGTACCGAGTTATAAAAGACGTTTTCTCCTTATCCTCCGGGTTCATTCGGATCTGATTATACCCGGCGTATGCGTCGAGAAAACTTAATAAGGCGTGTCCAGCTGTCGCATCTATCATACGATCGAGGTGAGGCAAAAGGAAAGAATCCTTCGGACATGCCTTATTTAAATCTTTGAAGTCAATGCATATTTTAAATTTGTTACCTTTCTTCGATACGACGACCACGTTGGCTAGCCAGTTCGGGTATTTAACCTTTCGGATGGACCCTATTTTTAATCACTTCGTTACCTCCTCTTTGACAAATGCATGTTTGACTTCTGACATTGGCCATCGTTTCTGTTTAACCGGGGGGATACTCCGGTCCAAGCTTAATCGATAAGTGGTCACTTCCGGTGGGATTCCTGTCATGTCTAAATGGGACCATGCAAAACAATCCGAATTAGCTTTAAGAAATTCAATTAATTTATTCCTGAGCTCCGGGGTGAGTCCCGTGCCCAGGTATACCTTTCTTCCCGGCAAATGAACAAATAGGACAACTTGTTCCAGTTCTTCTATTGTTGACTTCGTTGCATCAGATTCGTCCGGCAACATGAAGGATCTTGGTATACCAAAGTCGTCTTCCTCCTCTACCACCTCATTCTATGATTGTTATTTTGGCCCCCTTGTCCGTATCAGAATTCTTAGTGTGGCTTTGTTACACCTCGCATTTTCATACATTGAGTTTTGCCGAATGCTAGTTGTCCTAGTCGTAGGAAGTAGGACAAATTTTTTAAGGTCATGAGGATAGATATGTCCATCTTGGGTATATAATGGAGTAAAACCATGTTTAGTAAGCCTCGGGAAGGTCTAAGACTCGTTGGATCATCGGAGTTAAATTTCGGTGGAAGTTTGGTAAAATGTCACATTATGGCGCACTTTGTGGCGTAACATGCTAGCAAGAAAGCACGCTTTGCGGTAACAGCTTGCTTAGCAAAGTGTGACGGTGAAATTTTGGTGATGTTGAGACTTGCGACACAACATGCATCTAACAAAGCACGCTTTGCATCTAGCAAAGCTCGGCAAAGATGTTGTGTCGGTCCGAATTTTGGACCACTATAAATAGACCAAATTCGACCCAAAATCATATTTTCACCATTTTTTGGACCTAGAAACCTCTAGAAACTCTCTCAAAAAGTCTTATGAGCTAAGACCAAAATCAAGAGCAAATCCAAGAGAAATCAAAGATCAAACACCAATCAAAGAGACTCAAGTGCAAAGAGGCTCACAGGGTTAGTGAAGTCAAGAAAATCCTTTGGTATTGGAGTGGGGGTTTTTCTCAAGCAAAATATCTTCATCCAAAGATAATTCCTACATAATCAAAGGTGAGTTTTACATCTAGCTCATGTTATTCAAAGTATTGAGTAGTTGAAAGACTTGGATTAGAGAAGAAAGTAGAATATGAGCTCAAATAGGGAAATAATGGTATTTTGAGTAGTAAGTTGAAATGAGCCATGATTTTTAATATGAGATGAGTATAATCTTGTTATGAATGATGCTAATGACGTTGAGGAAATATTATGGGAAGAATGAATATGTTGTTATATTGTAGTCATGGTTATGGATGACTTTGAAGTGAATTTGAGAAGTGAACAATGTTTAGCTAGAGAAATCTATTGATTATGATATTATGGGGTTCTTATTGCTATTTGGGAGTTGTTTTATTACATGGAGAAAGTCGTTGAAACAAAGAAAATGCTGCCCAATTTTCTCTAGCTTTAGTTGAGCATGTTCATGTGATTGAGTAGCTAATGTTAACACGAACTCTCTTGAAGGTAGAAACGTGAACATTGGAGGAGAACGATCAAGCGATAGAGTAGCTAAACGAAAAGGTATGTAAGGCTAGTCCTTTCTTTCTAAGGCATGACTCGATGGCATGAATTCTCCTATATTTCCATGACTTTCCTACACACCGGAAAGTATAAGTCTATGATTATAAAGATACGATGCGAGTACGATAATGATAACCATGAGTTGATCCTAAAAGTTCTAAAGTTCATGATATGCCAATTCCATGAAGTTCTTGCTATGGATACGATATGATGCTTCTGCAATCTAATGACCCTGTTTATGATCCCTTGAGGTTGCTCGTTGTGTTTGCACTCACCTTAAAATGTTAGTTCCTTCAAGGTGAGATATGATGAATATGATCACTCCACAATGTAGTCGGGGGTTCTCGACCTTATGTCACCCCGATATTGTTATAGATTGTCTATAAGGTCTAATGCATGTCCTAGGACCAATGTTTCAAAAAATTACGAGCCTATGTTCATAGGGGCTTTCATATGAGGTAAAGATAAGAGATATGTCATAGATACGATAATGGTAATGAAGAAACTAAGTTTAGAGACTATAAAGCCTATCATACGACATTTTTATGAAGTTCATGCTACGAATATAATATGATTTTCATAGATTGTCTTTAAATTCAAATGCATGCTCTATGAAAAGTTATGATAAGCTTATGAGATGTATGTGATGATAAAAGATTTCCGTAGTGATGGCAATGATAATGATGAGATATACCGAGCCTTGTTATGGCCGGGTACGGAAGACATGTATGTGATATTGTCGAGCCACTACGTGGCCGAATACGCATATTGTCGAGCCACTACGTGGCCGAATACGGACAAGGTTTAATGTGTATGAGAAAATACGGTACTATGATATGTATATGTATGTGCGTCATCGCGACCACTTAAGAAAAGGTAAAGTAAGCATGACAAACATCTCAAAAAGGTATTTGATCTTTTCATTTTATGCCGTCTTCTTCACGTTTACTTACGTTAGTACTCATGCTTTACATACTCAGTACATATTTCGTACTGACGTCCTTTTCTTTGGACGCTATGTTCATGCCCACAGGTAGACAGGGAGGTGATCCAGATTCGTAGGAGCTATCAGCAGACTTTGAGAGCACTCCATTATTTCGGAGGTGGCATTGAATAATATTTTGTGTACATATACTTTGGGCATGACGGGGCCCTGTCCCGTCCATATGTCTAGTACTCTAGTAGAGGCTCGTAGATACATATGTGTGGGTAGTATAGTCTCACGGTTTTTCCTCATATGTATATATATTATTTTGATAGCCGGAGGGCTTATGTATATAAAGGTGATTATGTTTCAAAGTGAAAATGGTTTCCCTATGAATAAAGGCATGAGAATAATGAATAAACGCAGGATGAGTACGATGAATAGTAGTATGAGCGGTGCTCGGTGGTCAGCCTGGGGTACCCGTCATGGCCTCTAGTCGGGTCGTGACAAGCTTACTGTAAAGGCCTTTGGTGCGGGCTCTTTTGGTGCCGCTTCCTCGACTGAGAACATCTCTTTAGCAGCGGGCTATTCTCCCCATATTGCTTTCATCCCATCACGGGTTAGGAATTTCAGCATTTAGTGTAGTGTGGAAGGTACTGCTCTCATCATGTGTATCCAAGGTCTCCCGAACAAGGCATTGTACTTCATGTCTCAGTCAATAACGTAGAACTTTGCGTGTTGCACAACTCTGACCATGTTTACGAGCAAGATAATCTCTCCTTTGGTGGTCTCACACGCCATGTTGAACCCGTTCAAGACCCTAGTCGTCGGTATAATTTGATCCAACATACCGAGTGGTTCGACGACCTTCCATCGAATGATATTTGCCGAGCTACCTGGATCAATTAAAACACGTTTAATGTGAGTTTTATTTATAAGTACAGAGATTACCAGGGCATCGTTGTGAGGCTGAGTGATGCCTTCTACTTCCCGGTCGTTGAACGAAATAAGCCCATCCGGTACATAGTCCCTGCTCCTCTTTTTCCTCATGATAGAGAATTTTTTTCTCTTCATGATAGGTCCTCGAGGTATCTCAACCCCACCAATGATCATGTTGAATACATGTTGTGGTTCTTCCAACTTAGCCTTTTTGATGCCTTCCCTGTTCTTATAGTTATTCCTCCCTCGTTCGCTCAAGAATTCTCTGAGATGTCCATTCTTGAGTAATCAGGCTACTTCATCCCTTAACCTCCTACAATTGTCGGTCTGATTACCGTGGGTACCATGATAGTCATATATCAACTTCGGATCCTACTGGGAAGGGTAGGTTCGCAGTGGCTTCAGCCATGTCTCCTTTTTTATCTTTCCAATAGCCACCACCAGGGCCGATGAATCGACATTGAAATTATACTCCGACAACCTAGGGCTTTCTCCGAAATGTGAGCCAGCGGCGGTGTTGGTTTTGTACTGAAGGCCTCTGCTAGACAAATCAATCCGCCTATCTCCTCGATCGATCCACCTATCACCTAGGTTTATCTTTGGGATCGGGGTTACTCCTGCGTTTCTCCGACCTGAAGTTGGGCCTTACAGGCGGGTAAGGATGATACCTGTCTGGGAGGTTGTATTCCGGTTCAAATACCCTTTTCGATCTATCGTTCCTTGTCTGTTCCGGACCGGGGAAATCAGTTCGATCATCTCTACTCTGATCTTCGATTCGTACATGTTGTGTACGTCTGCCGAAGTCGTAGCACTGATTCCAATAGATTCTCCTTCAATTTGAGGGACGCGTTGGAACTTCTGGGATTGAGTCCCTTCGTGAATGCTTGGGCGGCCCATTCGTCAAACACCGGCTGTAGCAGCATTCTTTCCTGCTGGAATTGGGTGACGAACTCTCTGTGTCGTTCGTCATCCTTCTGGAAAATCTTAAATATATCTGCCTTCCGTGCTTGTATCTTTCGTGCCCCTGCGTGAACTTTCACGAAGGCATCCGCAAGTCACTCAAAGGAGGGGATGGAGTGTTGGGGAAGTGAACAATACCACTGCATCGCTCCCTTAGTCAATGTTTCACCGAACTTCTTTAAGCTCACTGACTCAATCTCGTCATCCTCGAGATCGTTACCGGCTATAGCACATTTATAGGCAGTAATATGCTCTTGCGGATCTGTGGTTCCGTTGTACTTTGATATATCTAGCATTTTGAACCTCTTCGGGAGTAGCTTTGGTGCTGCACTCGGAGGAAAGGGCCTTCTTATGATGTATTTGGTTTCTTGACTGGTGAGAATCGGAGGCGCTCCCGGGATTTGATCCACCCGGGAATTATAGTCATCCACTTTTTTCTCATTGGAGTCTATACGTTTGGTCAAAGTTTCGAGCATTCTTATCATCTCGGATGACTCGCCATTGACCAGCCTATCCTGACTGTCACCGAGCTCAATTTCCCTTCGAACTTGTTCAGATACCTAATCCGGTTCCGGTGCCAACGCATCACTGAGATCCCTTTGGAGCCAGACAATGGCCTCCTATTGCTGCTGCATGGTGACGTGGTGTTCCTGCAACAAATTGTAAATCACACGTAAATTAATTTCCTCCGCCCCTCCTCCCGGGGCTCCACTCTTATCCGCACTATCAGCGCATGGGTTCTGGATGGGCTTATTTCCTACTGGTTCGATGGCGGGTGTGTTGCTGGGTGGCACCGCATCGAGTTTTGCGTTGTGTTTGCTAGATTCATCTTCGCTGAGATGAACGGAGTGGTTCGGGTTCGACATGATTAGCCTGAAATCACAAAAACGAACAAAACAAGTGAAGGTTGTCTGTATAAGCCGTCACTATTATCCTTAGCCCCACGGTGGGCGCCAAACTGTTTACCCTCAAAAGAGAGCAATAATTGAATTTGTACGCGGTTTAAATGATACGTGACCAAGCTTATTAACAAAAATGAAACGAATGAACAAACAATAAAGAATTATCGTAAAATGAAGGAGATAGCTTGTAAATGCAAACGGCGGGTCCGAGTGAGGGAAAATTATGTCTCCTTGCTCGGACTAAAATTAATCAAAGATGAAGCTTTTGTAATGGTCGGGCTTTTGTTATTTAGAAAGGATTGACAACGTGAGATACAGATGAGATGAAGAAGATGATGCCCTCTAACGGGGCTGGTACATATGCTTTTCTAGTGCTAGTGTCCTACTCTAACTAAAAGACACGAACTCCAAAGTGGGTAAATAGTTCCTAAAATATCGGGCGCGTCCGTGGAAGGCGTGATCCTCGGAGATAAATCTGTGAAAGATAACCTTTCAAAGATTTGGACTTATCTTCTTGGACACTCCTCGAACTTATCTTCTCGGACACTCCTCGAACTTATCTTCTCGGACTTATTCTCGGACCTTCGTTAATCACACCGTATATTCCTTCGATGAACCAAGGAGAACTTTTCCAAGTTCTCACCGCACACAGATTTCACTGTAGGATAAGGGTAAAAAAAGTACTTACCACAAGACGAGAGTAACTTTAACTTGGACCATTTGGATACTTGTAATAGTGTAATTTATTTTGATCCCATCTCTGAAAAAATTGATATGTTTCTTGTCCCTGAGCCAAATTCTGGTAAAACAGAGAATGTTATAGTTAGTTTAGGAGTTTTAAATGAATGCCTTTGCATGACTCGTAGGGATAAAAAGGGCCTTGAGATATTGGTCATGAAGGAATACGGAGTGAGGGACTCATGGACATCCTTATTTTTCCTTAGGTATTTTCCTTCTTGTGAATTTACACTGCCCTTTTGTGTCACAAAAAAAGGAGAATTGGCTTTGATAAAAAATAGAATTGTAGTTGTATACTACATGGATCCACAAGGAGGGTATCTTAATCTCACAGCAGATACAAACTTTGTTGTTACATATGTGGAATTAAGCCTGTCAAGTGGGTCGGGCCGGCCTGGACCCGGCCCGATAAACCCAGCCCACCACCAGCCCGGCCCAGACCCAACTAAGGGGTGTAAGGGGCTGGGCTAGGTGGGATTTATTAGGGGGCTGGGCCGGACAAGGTGGATAGCCCGCTAGCCAGGCCCACCAGTAGCCCGGGTGATGGCCCATCGGGGCACCGGCCCGACCCACTTCAAATTGTTTTTTTTTAAAAGAGATAAGTACTATATTTATTACTAATAATAAATATTTTAAAAACATTGTATCCCAATAAATTAGGAGTCTCTTTTTACGGAGCACTTTAGTTTTCTTTAAAATTGTATTTTAAAGCTAGACAATCTTGTTTTCTCAACAAATATACCTTTGATACATTTTCAGTATATAGTATATATTAGATTGTGATAGCTTTATATAAAAGTAAAATTCATTAGCATGTCATATATAATGTGGATACGTATTATATCAAATATAATACTCCTTCCGTTTCAATTTATGTGAACATATTGCTTTATTAGTAGGTGCTAAAAAGAATGTCCCCTTTCTATCTTTAGAAACATTACCTTTATGCAATGATTTATAACCACACAAAATATATGTGACTCATTTAACACCACAAGTTTGAAAGTCTTATCTTCTTTCTTAAACTTCATGTCCATTCAAATAGACATATCAACACCTACATAAATAATTTAAAATAAAACTTAAAACTTAAATTGATAACATTGCAAATTCAAAACATGAAAACTTGAACGGGAAAATATTGCAAATCAAAAGTTCAAAACATACAAATTGAACAGCTAACATCGATGGACAAATTTAAAGAAGAGATAAACTTCAAAGTTCAATTTCGTGCCTTTTCACAAATGCCTACGCAACACACCGGTACCCCCTGATAGGCTAATACCCGGCACTCCGGACTTATGGAAATATATATCATCACAATGTTGACATTTAACATGTTCCTCGTTTATTCGCTCAAAATGCATCTACACCGCACTTGAAGTTGATCTTTGAACTCGAGGAGAAGGTGGAGGATTATCCATGGAAGTTGAAAGTAGTAATGTACACTAATTGAATAGCAAATTTAGATAAAGAGAGAATTGTGGAAGAATTGTGTGAAAATGAAGAAGAATGGAGTTTGGGAATATGACCAAAGTGTTGTTTATTCATAAATTTAGGGTTTCAAATAAATTTGACAACGACTAGTTTTTTAAATTTATAACGGCTAAATTTTTGAATTTGACGACTAAACTTTTTTTTAGTTTAGTAAATCTATCATTAGATGTAAATGTTAATTTTAGTATTAGAACTTTTTAAAAAATTTACTTAAAACCAAAACTCGGCTTGCTAGGCCCGAGGTGTACCCAGATAGGGGCTGGGCCGGACACCCCTTTTCCCTCCCCAAGCTCGGGCCCCAGCCCAACTCCGAACAGGCACTGTACGGCCATCTTTAAATGGCCCAGCCCGGCCCGACCCCGCCTACTTGACAGGCATATGTGGAAAGCTTGATCTCGCCAAAGGAGTACTTAATGATTGCATCTCCAAAGGTGAAAAAGTTTCAACTGTTTTTTCCTCTAGATTGATAGTGTAAAAGTTCCTTGAGAAAATTACACTGTATGTTCATTGAGGTAACAATGCTACTAAAATTGACCCATTTTTTTAATTCTTATAAAAAATGACCCTAACTTCTCTCTCTCTCTCTCTCTCTCTCTCTCTCTCTCTCTGCCTTTATATATATGTTTGTATATGTTGGTATAAGTGCCTGTATATGTTTCTAAATGTCTATATATATTTGCATATTTTGGGCTATTTTTCGTAATGTAAGTTTTGGACTATTTTTTTGTAATGTAAGTGACCAAGTTTCTTTACCCTATCGTGTGTTTAAGTTGAATTTGCAGTTAGAGGGCATCATCTTTTTCTATAATACATTACAGCTAACTTGACTTCTTAGGGCTCGTTTGGTTGGGAAACAACTTATCCCGGGATAATTTATCCCGGGATTAGTTATTCCACTCTCAAGGTGGGATAAAATAAGGCTGCAATCCCGGGAAAACTAATCCCGGGATTAGTTATTTCATGTTTTTATTCCAATCAAACATGGAATAAGGAGGCACTAAAATTTTATCCCGAGACTATATTTGCTTATCCTTCACACCAAACGACCCCTTAGTATATATGCTTTAGACTTTCACTTTTTTTCTTCTTAAATAGTACTATAATATGATTGATACTGTAAAGTTTATCTGAAAGGAGAACTTGATCATTTGCTATCTAGAGCTAATTCCAATGGAACAGAGAGCCTAGATCCTGTCTACCAAGGAAGCTTAACTTTCGTTGAAGACTAAAAAAATATCAAGATGCTTTAATGGGCTTCATTTGGTAATGAAAACATGTCTTGTAATGGAGGAATAGCTCCAGCCCAAAGTAGATCTTTTGGGAAAGTCTTAATACTAATTGGAGGCCCAAATTGAAGACCAAGATGAGTTGGATTATGGCCCAAAACATGCCCAAAGAAGGAACAACTTGAGCAGCTCATACTTGTATTTCTAGAAGATCATTGAATGATATGTTGACTACATTTAATGTTTTTATTGAACAAAGTGTTGGTGGTCTTCTATGCACATTGGAACAAATGTTTGGTGGTCTTCTATGCACATTGAAACAAATGTTGGTGGTCTTCTATGCACTTTGGAACAAAGAATTGGTGGTCTTCTATGCAGCTTGGAAATTGCACCTTAATTAATTTAGTTTGACCAACTTTGAGTCTAGAATGTTCTTTATTTTCTTTAGGGTAGGAGCCACCATTTCTCCTATATAAAGGGGTGTTTTTTTTTTTCATTGTAACTAAGTTTGAATATTAATAATATTAGCCTTGTACTTGTGGAGACCTTTGAGGTTCTCTTTTGGATTATGCCCTTTTTGTTCTACTTTGAACCGCAACTCGGATTCTTCGATGGCAAGATTACTTGTTTGAGTTCCCTCCCTCCTTTTCTTCTTCTTCTTCTTCTTCTTCTTCTTCTTCTTCTTCTTAATTGATTCAACTCCTTCTTTCACTATTAAACAACGTTTTAAGTATCAAATACTTGAACTTGTGTTCTTCTTTCTCAAGAATCAAACCTTCCCCTTTTCTAATTTTCAATTCTAAAGTCTTCCGTTAACCGTGTTGTTATCAAGTGGTATCAGAGCTTTGGATGGTTGGGTATTCTTATACTCACCCGATCTATTGATTTGAACACTATCAAAAAAAAAAAAAAACTGAAAAAAAGTTACTGTAGCGTGAACAGTATCAAAATTTTAAAAAAATAAAGAAACCTGATCTAGTGAACAGTGACGTGAACAGTAACTTCTAGTTATCTTCACTTGTTCTTGGTTTGTTCAAAGCTTTATCTTGTGATTTGATGACTTTAAATTATTGGGAAATCCATTGTGGTTGTTATCTCTTGAAAATCTCATTAGTTTTAAAGGTTCTTTGACTTTTGCTCATCAAGGAACTCAAGAGTCACTTTTTCGTAATGTAAGTTTTGGACTATTTTTTTACAATGTAAGTGACCAAGTTTCTTTACCCTATCGTGTGTTTAAGTTAAATTTGCAGTTAGAGGGCATCATCTTTTGCTATAATACATTACAGCTAACTTGACTTCTTAGGGCTCGTTTGGTTGGGAAACAACTTTTTCCGGGATAACTTATCCCGGGATTAGTTATTCCACTCTCGGTGGGATAAAATAAGGCTATAATCTTTAAAAAACTAATCCCGGGATTAGTTATTCCATGTTTTTATTCCAACTAAACATAGAATAAGGAGGCACTAAAATTTTATTCCGAGACTATATTTGCTTATCCTTCACACCAAACGACCCCTTAATATATATGCTTTAGACTTTCACTTTTTTTCTTCTTAAATAGTACGGTAATATGATTGATACTGTAAAGTTTATCTGAAAGGAGAACTTGACCATTTGCTATCTAGAGCTAATTCCAATGGAACAGAGAGCCTAGGTCCCGTCTTGAACAAATAACAATGAAAATGTCAAACATCCAGCTAATTAGTAGAGTATGATACTTCCTCCGTCCCAAAAAAAATTATCCTCCTTTGACTTGGCACAAAGTTTAAGAAATAAAAAAAAAACTTTTGAAATGTGTAGTCCAAAACAAGCCTTAGATATTTGTGCCAGTCAGATTTCAAAGTTAAATTATTTTTAAATATAGAAAGATGACAATTTTTGACAGACTAAAAAAAAAAAAAATAGACAATTTTTTTTGGGACAGAGGGAGTAACAAGGCATCGCCAAATATTATATATATATATATATATATATATATATATATATATATATATATAAATCTTGAACACCCTTAACGAGATTCTCACTTCACCACTGTATTAAACTATTTGTCAGCAGACAAAATAAAGACGAGTTTTAAAGATTTTATCTCATATTCTCATTCAGGACAAAGTATTATATTGAACCAACCACCTTGTACCTTCTACCTTTTTTAGCAACAGCGTGTTTAAAATATTTTCAACTATATATACGCACCAACTTTGACAAGTGTACGTTTTCCATCTCCATGTACAAAATGAAATACATGTAGAGAAAGTATTTTCCATTATGAATATGTACATTAATAGTATGATATCAAGTTAATTACCAGCATAATGGCAAAAAGTTACAGATCCTTCCCATATTAATAGTATATGAAAACATTTACAAAGTGCATATGACGTGAAAGCAGGACCAATTTTAAAAGAAATCCGTATTTTCCATCGTTATGCATGTTAGACACCATTTCCCTTAATTTCCCAAACATAACAGAGAGCACCACCAGAAGCATCCAGTTTTCCCTTTATATTCGTTTTCAAAAAAGAAACTACGAGAAAGGGGGCGTTTACCACCAGAAAATCTGACTAATTTCCAACCTTGCTATAATGTATACCTTTTCTACGCCTCGTCTTCATAGAACTCACAAGCCAAATGCTGATGTGGGCAAGGCTCAACTGGTGGTACGATGTTCTGTCAACGGGGTGGAACCTAGTGCATTAATTACAAATTCTTCCCAACTCGGTAACTTTGATTCAGACCTCTATATATATACTAGTCCTGGAAACGTGCGTTGCACGTTTATCCTGAAATACTTAGCATAAAATTTATTGTGCAAATGATAAATTTTAAATGATTCACATATTTTTCAACTTTCTTTGAGTTCTTTTTAAAAAGAAATCAAAACATACAAATAAAAAAAATAACTCATAATCTAAAGTTAGAAGATCTTGTAAAGCTGATGATATGTTAGTGACATATATAGTACTTTAATTTAAAGACAAATACATACTCAAACATATATAAAGAAAAGCTTATAATTACCTGGTGAAAATTAACTAATCCACACTTTCAATCCCATCACGATTCAACCCAACGCTGTCATAAGTCATGAATTTTCCTTCGACTCAAATACATAAATATTAAAAAAATAGTAAAGAAGTAAATGAAAGGGTGATGATTATATAATAATTATTGCGAAGCATTAAAAAGGAAATATAACTCTGTGTATGAAAAATATTAATATAGCAACCGAAACAGATAAATATGGGAGATTAAGCTATCGTTTTTACGCTTCATAAGTACGTGAAACAGAAGATGAGGGATCGCAAGAAGCGAATTAACAGAAAAAGAGGATGTGAAGGTTATATTACAAAAGATTATAACCCACAAATAAACACAAATTAAATTTTTCAATAAAACAAAAATAATGGACTTAAGCTGTAAATTACGAATCATGTGGAAAGAAAGCATAAACATGAGAGATGTTTATACTAATATGTGTGGGAATTCATAGGATTATTTTTCAGCATTAATAAGAATATGAAAGGTTTGTATAATTATGATAGTACTCTTAAACTTCTAATCATAATTAACGAAATGGATTAAATTGTAGTACTAATGGTGCTTTTAGACTCTTTACTGTAGGCCTATGCATGAATCGGTTCGATTCGGTTTTGGCCATAATCGAGTTGAAATTTCGAATGTCGACTTTCTAAAATTCTCAACCAAAATCGATCCATTCTAGGTTCAATTCAATTCGTTTTTTATTATTTCGGTTCGGTTACACAAATCGATTTGTTCGATTTATTCGAAATTTAAACAAGTAACAATTTCATTTCAGTTTTAGAGTAAACATAACAAAAAATAATGAGATCCTAAATTTGCAGCCTTATAACCAAGACATTAACCAAGTTAAAAATCATAAACTTGCAAGCATAATAGCATATAAATAGCAAAACAAGAAGCTGACAACTTGTGCAAACATACAAATCGCCAACACCGCATTACATATACCAAATTAATAATCCAAACATCTTGCAACTTGCAAGCAAACAAGCATAATAACTCGGTTGCATCCTAAAAAACAAAAACAAAAAACTCTAATTTGTGCAGGCTAAGATCAAAGAACAAACAAAGCCATGGGTGGAGGCAATGGCCAAAAGGCAAAGATGACTCGTGAGAAGAACGTTGAAAAGATGAAAGACCAAAAGGGAAGTCAGCTTGAGGCTAACAAGAAGGCAAGGTGTGCATGCAGACATTCATTTGCACCACATTTGAAGTTAAATAAATATTACTTCACTATTAAGTATTAAGCGTATATATAGTTAGACTATTAGAGTATTAGTCATATTAGTCACTAGTGGCATATAAATTCAGTTTGTTCGGGTCGGTTCGGTTGATAATTGAAGCCAACCGTATTCGAACCGTTAAACCGTAATATTTTACAATTGCATTTGTAAATCAAAATCGAATTGTATTATGTAATTGTTTCGAATCGGTTCGGAAATTCGGATTGAACCGATTTGTGCACAGGCCTATTTACTGTATAAGTTGTGGAAACGATGGGCTTAAGGGTCAAATGGGTGCTTAGTTTTCAATGGGTTTTAACGGATGAGATAAGATAACTCATCAATTTAATTTGGTAATTAATGGCTATCTTAATGGATTACGGGTAACTTCAAATGGGACGTGGGATATATGCTTATGGCAAAATGATTAACGATAAAAATAGTTAGTAGCAAAAGGTGATTAATTAGACTGTCAATTAATGAAAAGTAATTTTACTCTTAAATAAGGTAATTTTACTCTTAGATAAGGTGTACACGTTGTTGTTGTTGTTGAAGTGAACTAGTAAATACACTTTCCCTGAAACACCAAAAAAAAAAAAAAAAAATTACGTCGTACTTTAGGTTGCTGACACGTTGCTTTCAGTAATTAAGATAATACACAAATTCATATAATACTTCAATAATTCAGCCGTAGTACCAATCATGCTACTAATAAATTAGAATGCTAGTCTATGTCATGGTCGTGGAATGTTATCTTTATCTATTGGGTCCTAGTCACAAATGAAAAAAAAAGTGTTTTAGTGTTTTTCTTTGTTCAATTTTTTTTTTTTTAACTAATTAATCATCTGATATCTGAAATTTTATTGAACCGAGTTATTTCGATTTGTGCAGAATATGTCCATTAAAAAGGCAAAGTACTTTCAACCTTAATCATCATTGTGATACAACTATAATCACTAGCCACCTCACATCAACCTGATCACCATCGACAAGTTCACAACATTACAACGATTGCCATAATAAAGTAGAAAATTGACTGAAGAAGTGCGGGAAATATTCTTAAAAGAGCTTTTCTTCTCCTTGACCATATTGCCAACCGCTTACCGATGCTAAACTTTTAAGATATACAGATTAAAAAAATAATTTTTATAGTATCATGTAAAGTAATAATTGTTCTATATTTATTGGCTATAATATTAAGTTACTATTTTGTTTGAATTTTATATTTATTATTTTTCAAAGATGACCAAACTTGCCAAGTCTCTTGATGAAGGCTTATAAATACTACTGTTCGTGTAGGATTGAAATGCCATCTAGATTAATTGTATTGTCAATCTCTCAACCTTGAAGTTTAATTAACTACTATTATTACCATGGCTGCAAAGGGTTTCTCACATAAATTTGCTATCCTTTTCACCGCTCTCCTTGTGGTTATTGTTGGTAAGTCGTTTCATCCTCCTCCTACGTTTTTAAAAGAGAACTAATAAGAATAAATTTCCTCATTTACTATGAAAACAAAAACAAATTTATCCTTCGTTGTATTTATCTTATGCTAGTCAAGTGGCACGATAGTGATGCTAGTGACAATTTGATGCTAGTAATGACATCGATGTGTCCTTGAGAAAACTTTTCAAATCATCCTATTTCATTAGATGCAAAATGTGATATGGTTTTGGAGGATGAATTGGATATTGAGAGTTTCCAATAGAGACTAGTTGAAGTGCTACATCAGGAGGCTCAGTACAACTGAGATAACGAAAAACTAAATTTACATGTAAATTTCACAAATAGTCATTTTTAGCCTTTATTATTGAAAAATTAGCTAATGTTACGGAGTTTCAAATTCTACAAGTGAAACTCCATGATATTGGAGTTTCATCAGTGGAATTTGCAACTCCATGAACAGTGGCTATGTTTTTCAAAAACAGGGCCATGAGTAACCGGTGAACGTTATTTCTACTAAATATACCTTCCTCCGCTAGAGTTATCCAAGGTACATGCTCAATTTCATGTTGCACTGACATTTTAATGAGGTGAACACCACATGACATACGTCTCACATCCATTTCTTTTACCACTAGCACTTCCTCCCCTTCCACTATCACTGCCACTACCTCCATGATAGTGGCATATTTTTTTTTTCTCGAATCTTGGAAGGATCTAGACAGTAAATATGCAATTTCTTAATAAAGACATATGGCATTATTCATTTTTGGGCATGCCAAATAAAAGGAAATAATGAAACATAAATTAGAACCAAGAGAATATATTATTGTTTTTTACAAAATATTAATTTTGAATTAATTTGCAGCTCATTCATTGATGGCCCAAGGAGATGAACCACCAATTGCAATGAAACGATTTCAAAAAGAGTCAACTTGTGGACACCCTTGCAAAACGAAGGATGATTGTGAAAATAATTGGTTCTGTCCTGAATGTTCTAATTTTTGGAAGATATGTGGGCCATATGCCATGGGCATGTGATTTCAGTATTATTGTCCTGAGTGTCGTTCTTCTTTTCAACTTTTAATTAGTCACTTATAAGATAAAAATAAGTGACGAAAATGTGTAATATGTCATCAATTAAATAAAAGAGCATCGTACTATGTGTGTGATATATGTTTTGACTCAAGTTGTGGAACAATTTCGAATCGTTCAGGAGCTTTATGGAGAGCGTTTTTAAACCAATTATTGTTTAGTAAGTGAACAAGTAATTTACCTTTCCTGAAAAAGAAACAAAGATACTACTAATATTTAGGTTAGTGGTACATTGCTTTCGGTAATTAATAAGTAGAGAAAATCTTATAAATAGCTATAGTTAGAGCGTAATTATGAAAACATAACTACAATTTGCGTATTTACGATACCTAGCTATAGATGCACATACAACAGTTATAGTTTAGAGTGGTATCAGTGCAAAATAGCGAGTATCAGTTGTATCAGCGCGTACAGTTGCGCTGGCTTAACTAAAATCATGAGTATCAGTTATATCTTCAATTAATCTATTAGTTAAAACACGCAGAAGATTTGTATCAGCGCAACATGTATCAGCTCATACGATTACACGCGTATATTGTGTATTTGCTACAAAATGTAGCTACATTTTGTAATTTTTTGAAACTATAGTTATATATCGTAAATGTAATATAAATATCTGTCACGTTGTGTATTTTTTCCCATTATTGTAATACATCGATTCATGACACATTACTTTAGTAGTTAATCATGTAGAGTTGGTGGCGTATTGCTTCAATAATGAATCCCTTATACCGATGCATGCTACTAGTAAAACTAAAATGCTAGTTCATGTCATGGTCCTCGAATATATGTATATCTCTATCTATTTGGGTCCCAGGGATAAACGAATAAAACGTGCTGGTAGTGTTTTTGTTAAAATAAAAAAAAATTATTTAATTGTCCTGAATCTGAAGTTACTGGCCTCGAATAATTTCGAATTGTGTTGAATAAGTTTATTAAAGAGGTAAAATGCTTCCTACTCAAATCAACGTGGTTACACGACTACCACCCTTAACCACCTTCACCAACCACCATCATGATTGATCAGCCACTTTGCACGTTTAGATACTGAGAGATAAAATAATTACTCCCTCCGCCTCAAATTATCTGTCATGATTATTAAAAATAGTTGTATTAAATTATGTGACGTATTAGATAATTTGAGACGAAGGAAGTATTCATAATTATCCATGCAAATTTAGAGATAACCTCAATAATTAGAATTTGTATTCAAATTCAAACATCTACTTCAATGCCATGTGTCATAATATTTCATAAAGTTATCAACAAAAAAAATGAAAAAATGTGTGTGGCTGTGAGACATTTTGATTGTCAAAGATGGCCAATGACAAGTCTGATCTCTTGATAAATGGCTTATAAATACTACCCCTTCGTGGAGTAATGAAATGTCATCTACATCAATTGTATTGTCAATATATCAACCTTGAAGTTTAATTAACTAGTATTATTACCATGGCCGGAAAGTGTCTCTCACATAAATTTGCAATCCTTTTCACCGCTCTCCTTGTGGTTATTGCTTGTAAGTCATTTCATCCTTCTCCTATGCTTTTAAAAGGGAATAGTGTTAAATTTGCTCCTCGAATATTGTAAGAATGATCGATTTTATCCTCCATTATATTTTTTACTATAAAATTATCTTTGATGCTAGTCAAGTGGCACAACTATACGGATAAAATTCACAAATAGCCACTTTACGGTCCTTATAATTGAAAAACACTAACTGGTTTCATGGAGTTTTAAATTCAACAGGTGAAATTCCAGGATATTATCCTGAAATTTCACTTGTGAATTTTGAAATTCTATGACAGTAGCTATTTTTCAAAGACTTGTGTCAAAAGTGGCCAGTGAACCTATTTCTACCAAATATACCTTCCTCCGTTAGTGTTATCCAAGGTAGTTGCTCAATTCCACGTGACGCTGACATTTTGATGAGGTGTGAACTCCATATGACATGCCACCTCACCACCTGACCGTAGCTCATTTCACCCCCTCCTCTCTCCACTTCTTCGTGAACCGCTAACACTTTCTTCACTTCCACTATTTACAACACTACTACCACCATATTGTTCTGTTTTCTGCCGGCATCTGAACGAAAAACTTGGATTTCACGAGTGAATTTGAAGTTAAATTATTTCTAAATAACAATATATGACGTTCTCTTTGAGACATACTAAGAAGGAAATTAGGAGACATAAACTGGAACAGAGAAATTATATTATTCTTACAAAATTTAATTTTGAATTTGCAGCTCATTCATTCTATTCCACGAAGATTCATGTGATGGCCCAAGAAGATGTACTACAAATTGCAACGAAACTATTTCAAGATGATCCAACTTGTGGGAAACCTTGTAATACAATGGATGATTGCTCTAATGGTTGGTTCTGTCAGGCCTGTTGGAATTCTAGAAAGACCTGTGGGCCATTTGTTGGTGATGCCATAGCCATGGGCATGTAATTTCACTATTATCTTCTTTCCAACATTTAGTCATTTATAAGATAAATAAATAACAAGTGATGAAAGTGTTGTTCAAAGAAAAAAGTATGATGGATTCAGACTCTGTGGTTAAGAAATTAAATCGGGTGTAATGTGTTCATCAATTGAATAAAAGATCATACAATGTATGGTGATATATGTTTCCGTTGCTTTTATCTCCCTTTGAATTCATTTTCCATTCATTTTACCTAAGTGTGGTAAAATTAGCAAGTGATTTACAAGAATGCTCTTGAAATTTTATGGTCTTGAATTTTTTATCACGCTTGACTCATGGAAAAAGTTCAAGTTTAACAAATTTTGCGTCACGGACAGAACTTTAACTTTTGACCTTGAAGGTTTGCTCACGGGGCTAGCGGGGTTCAGAAGCTCAAGACCATCCATTTTCAAGGTCATTGGGTGTAATTTTCCGATTTTGTGCTGTCCAATTCAGTTCTTCTAAAAGATGGGCTGATTTGGACTAAATATGTAGTTCAAACTAATCCATAAAAAATCTTGTCAGATATTTTTATTTATCTTTTTTTTTTTTTGATATGTCAAATATAGTCCTAATAAAGATAAAAAGGTTCTACTGAGTTCGTTTGGAAATTAAAAAAATAAAAAAAACTAAGATTTGGTAGGAGTTGGGCGTGGCATGTTGTCTATGACCCATTATTTAGCCCGTTTTGATCAAATTTATTTCAACTCAAATGCGTAACATTTTAAAAAAAATTAATGACTCATCTAATTCATCTTCAAATCTACAGTTGCTG
The DNA here is from genome assembly GCF_029784015.1 of Lycium ferocissimum. NCBI lineage: Eukaryota > Viridiplantae > Streptophyta > Magnoliopsida > Solanales > Solanaceae > Lycium > Lycium ferocissimum. The sequence goes on along the minus strand of NC_081353.1, from coordinate 28,240,797 downwards.
TAACACTTTTCTCCTAAGAATTCTTCATGTTTGAAATTCGTGAACTACATCTTTTGATATTTGTTAAGACCAACACAAATTCCTCTACTTTACCCTTCTTTCTTGAATTGGTTTGAGGGCTTATTCAAAATACTGACTTTATCGTTGTCATTATTAAAATTTTTCATTCTTTATCTCTTTCCTTTGGTTCCTCCTTGATATGAACGTCTTTTGAATTTCTTTCGAAGAAAATTCTTCGAGATCGTGCAGAATTTTCTTCCTATACCCTTTACAAAGTGAAGACAATTTTGCTATAATTGCACAAATTTGAAAAAAGACTCGGGAAGTTCAATCATTGCGACCCTCACTTGATTTACCATAATCATGGGTGGATATAGCCTTTTGGCTATGGGTTCATGTGAACTTATGACTTCTGATACAATTATTTGTATGTTTCAGTTACAATTCATGTCCAAACACAACTTCAAGCTCTAAAAATTACAACTTCAAAAACTCAAATCTTCAAATTTCAACTTCAATATCTCTGGCCAAACTAACTTTCAAAAAAAGCCTATATCTTGTAATAATCTAAGAGTGAGTGAATAAACTATATTTGACTCAGGTTGTAGAATAATTCCGATTCACTCAGCAACCTTATAATAGAAAATTTTCACATTACACTTTACACTAATATAAGAAGAGCGATTTTAGATCGATTAACGTTTTGTATGTGAACTAGTAAATATATATACTTCCCCTAGAAAAAAGGAAAAAAGAAAACTAATTGCTTCAGTAATTGTCAACAATATAAAATTGTGCTGGGATGAATAGGGTCCTTTCATCCTTAATGAAGGTCTGGGGTTCGAGTCATGGGTATGGAACAAATTAGGTTAGGGAGCAATTCTCCATTAAATGGACCTTACACGGTGCAAATTTAGATTAATCGGTGCTCTAATGCAGGTATCGAGCACCATATGGAAAATCAATTTAAAAAAAAAGAAGAAGTAATACTTAGATTCATATCACACATTACTTTTATAGTCGATAATCATATAGGGTAGGTGGCATATTACTTCAATAATTAATTCCTTGTACCAATGCATGATATTCCAAAAACAAGAATGCTAGTGTTTGTTTTGTGGTCCTTGAATGTTTATCTTTGTTTTATGGTCCTTGAATGTTTATCTCTATCTATTGGGGTCCCAGCGATAAATGAATACAACGTGCTTGTAGATATATATATATATATATATATATTATTTTTTTTTTTTTTTTTTTTTTTGCTTGTCCATCCTATATCTAAATTTCATGCCTCGTGTAATTCTGATTTGTGCTGAATATGTCTATTAAAGGAATCCGCAACTTAAATAGCACAAAAAAAAAAAAGTTAGGCAAACTAAGACAAAAAAAAAAAAAGAACAGAATAGTATTCGCACGAATTTCGTGCGTAAAAAGACTAAACCGCAAAAAACACGGTTTTAGCCGCATGACAAATTTTGTGCGTGTGTGTCATCCAAAAAAAAAAAAAAAAAGGAATATTAGTAGTCACGCATGACTTTTGTGCGTTAATGTTGGGGCCTCTTTTTTTTTTTTTTTTTTTTTGGCGTTATCTTTAATTACGTTTTTTTTTTTTAAATACTTTTAAGCGAAAAAGATTATCATATTTTAAAATTTCAAAATATCAATATTTTATATAAAACTTAATATCTTTTTTTGCATAATAATGTCTGCTCATTATAAGTCCACTAAACGTTTGGATCGTCGTTTTAGGGGTTTAAAGTCCGAAAGCAAGTTTTGAAACTTGTAATATTTATAGGGTTTTGATTTAAGTGTTTTATTATATTTGAATGTACAAATTTAAATATTTGATTTAATAATAATTCATCCAATACGAGAGGTCTATACTAATTAAAAAATAATTCATTCCATTTAATTACAATACTAATTCAAAGCAATACAATAATAAGTAGTACACCTAAACCTTAAAATACGTTTGTGCGTGAAAGCGGAAAAATATATTTTACACTTTCACGCACGATTTTGTGCGTGAAAGGGTAAAATATAATTTTTTCACTTTCGGTACAGTTAAACACACACAAAATACGTGCGTGAAAGGGTAAAATATATTTTTCCACTTTCACGCGTATTTGATTTTAAGGTTTAGGTGTAAGTTGTTGCACTTTCACGCACAGATTTTAGGGTTTAGTTGTAAGTTGTTACACTTTCACGCACAGAAAGTTGTTGTAATTTATTATTGTATTGCTTTGAATTAGTATTGTAATTAAATGGAATGAATTATTTTTTAATTAGTATAGACCTCTCGTATTGGATGAATTATTATTAAATCAAATATTTAAATTTGTACATTCAAATATAATAAAACACTTAAATCAAAACCCTATAAATATTACAAGTTTCAAAACTTGCTTGGCACTTTAGAACCCCTAAAACGACGATCCAAACGTTTAGGCGGACTTCATGTAATGAGCCGACATTATTGTACGCAAAAAAGATATTAAGTTTTATATAAAATATTGATATTTTGGGATTTTAAAGCATATTTCAATCTTTACCCAAAGTATGAAAAAAAAACGTGATTGGAAAAAAAAAAAAAAAAAAAAAAAAAAAAAAAAAGAGGCCCCAACATTAACGCACAAAAGTCATGCGTGACTACTAATATTCCTTTTTTTTTTTTGGATGACCCATTCACGCACAAAAATTTGTGCGTGAGTGCCAAAACTGTTTTTTTTTGGTTTTTTCACGCACGAAATTCGTGCGTGAATACTATTTCTGTTTTTTTTTTTTTTTTTTTGTCTTAGTTTGGTTCCGGCTCACTTTTTTTTTTGTCTTATTTTAGGATTCTATTAAAGAGATGAAAGTTTTTTCTACTCAAATCGACGTCGTTACAAAACTACTACCACCCTTTAGCCGCCTTCACGAACCGCCATCACGATCAGCCACCACGCATTACAACTTTTAGTGTCAATCATTATTGTCAGCTGCTACAAACGCTAACTCTAACTATTTATTGGCAGATATGATATTTAATTAATATTTTATTAAAATTTTATATTTATTATAGTACTTTTTAAATAGATATAAATTATGCACCTTTAATTACTGAGAGAATAAATAATTTCCAGTTCATAATTATTCAATTTGCAGGTTTAGAGACAGCGTCTCAAATTCTCAATAATTATATATTTTAATTCAAATTCAAATATCTTAATCTTCAATGACGTGTATAGTAATATTCCTTAAAATTATCAACAACCAAAAAATGAGAAACTTGTGTGGTTGTGAGCAGGGGCGGACCCATGTATTATTTTTTGGTGCTCGGACACCCATTAATCGTGGCGGATACTCTATGTAGGCATATAGAAAATATTAAAATTTTAATAGATAATATTATATATATCACCCAAGAAGCAATAAAAAATTTTGATGCTCTGGTTAAAAGGTTGTAGGTTTTAGGCTAAGTCATGGAGGAGCCAAGTTCAAATCCCACCCAAAACGATATGTTCTTTGTTGATTTTAAGGTGAGCACCCAGGACCATTGAATCCTGGGCTCGCCACTGGTTGTTAGACGTTTTGATGGCCAAACTTTGCGAAGTCTCTTGATAAAGGCTTATAAATACTAAACTTCGTATAGGATGGAAATTCCATCTTCATTAATTATATTATCAATCTCTCAACCTCGAAGTTTTACTTAGTATTATTGCCATGGCTGAAAAGGGTTTTTCACATACACTTGCTATCATTTTCACCGCTCTCCTTGTGGTTATTGCTGGTAATTCTTTTCATCCGCTTCCTACAAGGGTTAAATTTGCTCATCTCCTATGTAAAATAGATTAAATAATAGTTTATTATCTATTATATTTTCTTATAAAAATAACCCTGATGCTAGTCAAGTGGCGCAAATATACAGGTAAAATTCATGCATAGCTCTATTCTTCAGTTTCTATAATTGAAAAAAAGTCATTATTATGAGTTTCAAGTTTTACGTAGAATTTGAAACTCCATGAAAATCACTAATTTTTCTAAAACACGGCAAAAAAATGAGCAAAGGAAGCTATCTCTACCATATATATCCCTCCTCAGTAAGAGGTGTCGACGCTCAACCCCTCGCGCGTGACATTGACTTGTTGATGAGGTGAACACCACACCTATTTTACCCCTCTTCTCCAATTTTTTCGGCCAATAGCACTTCATCTCCTCCATCACCACTCATGGCACCATTGCCACCATATATTCTGATTTCAACTAGCATCGAACAAAAATCTTTTTTTTGGTACATAACATAAATTCTTATGGTCTTACACAAAGTATTGATACTGATATCCTGGCAAGGGTTCTCTTAATTTTTCTCGAATCTTGGAAAGGATTTAAAGAGCATTTGTAGTTATAATACCCCGTAATCTTTTCAAATCTTAATCGCGCTACTTGAAGATCCCATCATCTCTTCTTTCTTTTTGTTGAGAGAGAGTTAGCAAAACGATCATTTCAGAAGCGAAAGAGAACTCGGCTTGCTTAGCAATCAAAATTTGTGTTCTAAAATAAATCATAGACATTTGCATCATTTAAGGATAAAATAAAAACATTAAAGTTAATGTTAAGTTGTTTAAATAGGACATTAAATTCTTTTCAAACAGACCATAAAGTAAAGTATGATACGCGTAAAAAGAGACGACGTATGCGCGCATTCCGGCGTTATCGGAGGTACGGGGAAGGGCCACATCTCAAGAGGTGTGATGTAGACAACCTAAATGCAAAATTAGTGGGCTGGCTGGACTCAAACCCGTAGCCTATAGGTTATACGAAAATAACTTTTATTCTTAACATGAGGCTCCCTTTAGTATAAAAGGCGGCCGGTGCACCAATCTCCCAATATTCGATGATCCAAGGAAGGGCCGGACTGAACTTTATTGTCTTGTGTACGCCCGCTTCTGCAGAGGCTTTTACGAGGCACCCATGCACTGTGACCTCTTGCTTAGATGCTCACCTTCAGTGTGACACACATAAATTGGAATATAAGGGATATATATATATATATATAAGGAGTATATTATTCTTATAAATTTCAATTTTGAATTTAATTGACTTGCAGCTCATTCATTCTGCTCCGCGAAAATTCTTGTGATGGCCCAAGAAGATGTACTACCAATTGCAAAAAAAACTATTTCAAGATGATCCCACTTGTGGGAAACCTTGTAATACGATGGATGATTGCTCTAATGGTTGGTTCTGTCAGGCCTGTTGGAATTTTAGAAAGACCTGTGGGCCATTTGTTGGGGATGCCATAGCCATGGGCATGTAATTTCAGTTTTATCTTATTTTCAACATTTAGTCACTTATTAGATATATAAAAATAACAAGTGACGGGAAGTGTTGTTCAAAGAAAAATGTATGATGGATTCAGACTCTGTTGCTAAGAAATTAAATCTTGGTGTAATGTGTTCATCATTTAAATAAAAGATCATCCAATGTGTGGTGATATATGTTTCCTTTTATCTCCCATTGAAATCATTTTCCATTCATCTTACCTAAGTGCGGTAAAATTAAAAGTGATTTACAAGAAATGTCTTGAAATTGGATGTTCTTGAATTTTTTATCACGCTTGACTCAGGTAAAAGCTTCCGGGTTTAACAAGTGTTGTCTCACGGAACGGAAGCTGTTGTTGACTTTTGACCTTGAAGGTTTGCTCACGGGGTAGGAGTTCAAAAGCTCAAGACCATCCATTTTCAAAGTCATTGGGTATAATTTCCCGATTTTGTTCTGTCCATTCAGTTCTTTTAAAAGATGGGGTGATTTGGACTAAATATGTAGTCCAAATAAACCCATAAAAAATCTTGTTAAATATTTATATTTACATATAGTCCTAATAAATATAAAAAGGTTCTACTAAGTTTGTTTGGTAATTAAAAAAATTAAATACAAAAAAAAAAAAAAAAGATTTAGTAGGAGTTGGCTATATCATGCTGTCTTATGACCCATTGTTTAGCCCATTTTGATCAAATTTATCTCAACTCAAATACGTAACATTTTAAAAAAAAACGATACATTTATTAACTCAACTCATCTCCAAATCTACGGTTGTTGTAACACTTTTCTCCTAAGAAATCTTCATGTTTGAAATTTGTGAACTTCATCTTTTGATAATTGTTAAGACCAACACAAATTCCTCTACTTTACCCTTCTTTTTTGAATTCGTTAGAGGGTTTCTTCGTTCGAGGAATAAGCCTTACTCGCTAAAAAATATTAGAAGTAAATAATTTAGATCTTACAAACTCGAGGGAGTTAAAGAATATTATCTGAGAGTTTTGTAAGCATTCTATTTAGTATCTTTTTTAAAAGTACATCTAAATCTTGTAAGTCATGTCCTGTTGTACGACTATTAATTTTGCAAAGTGTCTCCGTAAGAAAACAAAAATAAAAACTAATGGACCTAGATCTTTGAATATTTAACCAAATTGAACATCGTCAATGTGATATTTTAAGAAAAGTTGCATTACATAAGAAGTATGAATTGTCACTTGTGTAAGAAAAATTGAAGATAGAGCTAGTGACTAGTGAGTACACAACAATTAACATCTAGCTCTAGACAGATCCTTGACACTCTTTTTATTGCTTCCTTCAATCTGTTAATAGACTAACATCTTTTACCTTCGAAAAAAAAAAAAAAAAACAATCCATTCGTACTCTCATAACTCAAGTTGAATAACTTTTACCGAGTTTTACACACGGTTCAAAGAATAATCTTTCGGCAATTTCATTTATTGAGCGGCACCTTTCCACGCATGAGACAACATCATGCAAAGAATATGATAATGAGATAAATACATTGAACAGATTTCAATTCATGTAATGGAGTAAATAAAATTACCTGATATCTCTGTGTGGCATGGTTGATAAATAAGGGTGTCAAGTGGGCGGGCCAAAATGAACCCGGCGGCCAGTAAACCAGCCCCACCCGGCAATAAAGCCCACTATAGGTAAGAAAATTTGGTGGTAGTGGGTTTTATTAGGTGGGCGGGTCAAGTGTGGACGATACCCATGGCCCGACCGGCGTGCCTGCGTGATGGCCCACGGGGGCACGGCCTTACCGACCCACTTCAAATAAAAAAAGAAAAGAAAGATAAGTACTACATTTATTACTAATAATAAGTATTTTAAAAACATTGTATCAATAAAATAAATATGTAGCTATAATTGTGGGATTCTTAAAATTTTGGAAGCAAATATATGAAATATTTATTAATTATTCAAACCATAGTTAGAATCTTACTTTAGTTAATTAAAACTTAACCATTAATTTTAACTCATGTAATGTGTCTCTTATTCAAGTAAGAATTTGGGGAAAATAGAGACAATAAAAGATATGATGTCGCTTGGAGATCCATCGGTACAAACATCTCCAATGTATGGAGATGTCGATTATGAAAATTTTGAGCCAATTCCTCCTAATGTTAATATGGAAGAATTGAATAAAATGGTGGAAAATATGTAGATTTAAATTTGAAGAGTTGTCAAATTGAATTTTCTTTTCTAGT
>NC_081353.1:28217739-28233168 GCF_029784015.1 Lycium ferocissimum | reverse complement strand
AAAAAGCGTAAATGTTTTCGGGGCCCCTTTTTTGGTTGGAAAGACTGGGGATTAGCCAAAATTTGGGGTGCTGACCCGGGGTCCCCCCGAACAATGCGAACAATAAAATACCGTTCAACTATCTAGGTACATATTTCCCGAACTTACCGAGTAATAGTGCACGTTCAGATGTGGGTAGGCCAGTATGATACTTTGCTCGCTACTAAATTATTTTGGTTTTTGTCGCCTTTGTGGTCAATGAAGGTTGAGAACCATGAGATCTCGAGTTCAAAAACCGCACCGTGGACAAAAAAAAAAAAAAAATCTATATCTAACAACAAACTTTATAACTCTAACGTTCTCTCTCCTTAACGGACGAAGGTTCTAGGCCGGCTTCCCCCGGTTTAGCAAAATGAGAATGATCTTCGGGATGCACCGAGGCAAGTTGCTATGTGATCTCGTTGACACTCAATTTTGTCCCTCCTGTATTCCGATTCATTTTCTTGAGCTTCTAATATTTATTAATAAACTAAATATCTTATTTTTACTATCACTATATTATCATTATTATTATTATTATTATTGAAGTATTATTATATATTAATACCTCGTACATCGCTACTTACTAGTTACGTATTAATCATAAGATATAACCTGGATAATATTTTTACTATATTATTACCTTACTTATATTTTATCTACTAATAATAAGATTATCATGTTAAATCACACCTTATTTATGATAATTGCTAAATTATTATTATTATCACACACACACACACACACACAGAGACATATATATATAGTATTTTGTTAATACAAGAAGCCTAAAAGAAATTAATTAGAAGAGGAAATACCCAACAAATTCGGCTAGTGAAGCCCATTACAGGGCCCAACTAATACCCAACGTAGCAGTCACACCCCTACCAGGAGTATGATTTACCTGCCCGCTCCCGTAGGCGGGGACCACCTGACTTATCCGTTACTTTGAACATTATAAACTATAACTCAAAGAGCACTCCGCTTGTAAAAAGGCCCAACATAGAAATATCCGATCATTCGGCACATACATGCATGTGCGGACTGACAAGGTCGCCACAACATAACGTATATAATAAAGCGGCAAGGCTAACGGTAGTATCAAGAGCTCAAGATAAGGCCGACAAGGCCACCAATATATTATACCATAATATGAACCGGTGGAGATACAAAACATCTAACTGTACACACACGTCTACGAGCCTCTCATGGAATACAAATGATCATAAGGACAATACCAACAGATCGGCAATGAAGAAAGTGGAGTGCTCCCGAGATCCGCCGATAGAAGACTCCACGGGTCTGATCCGTCTCCGCTACCTGCGGGCATAAGCGCGAGCCGTCCAAGAAAGGTGACGCGATGCACGAATAATGTACCGAGTATGTAAGGCATGAATAACAACATAATATAGATATGAAAGGTAACATGGAATATGAGAGATAACCCGTACATCCGGATGCCTCATAAGGCGGATGTCATATGCTTAGCCTTAAAAAACATTTTATACATATACATAGTACCATGCCCCGTTAAGGCTCGGTGTCATATATATAGTATCATGCCCGGCCATTAAGGCTCGGTGTCATATATATAGTATCATGCCCAGCCATTGAGGCTCGGTGTTATCATCATTAGCCCGCGTCGGGGGTAATATCATAACATGCCCACTGCAGTGGTGTGCACATCTACGTGTCATGCCCGGCCGACTATAGCGCGGCGCGGTGTGAGAAAATACATACATATATATAAAGCACATGCATGAGAGCCAATAAAAGCTATAAGTACATCGTAGTGACGTAAGGTCGGTAACCTCCGATTATATTATGGAATAATCATCATCGCTCTATCTCACCTTGAATGAACAATTATTATAAGGCGAGTTCAACAACAATGAATAAAAATCAAGAAAATCACGAAAATAACTCAACATTTTCATATTCACATTGAAATCATAAGCTTGGGACTTTTAAACATGAAATCATCATCATCGTCGTAATCATCATAGAAACATTCTCATCTTTAGCATCGTCATTAACATTGTAAAAACATGTCCGTTGTTGTTGTCATAAAAGCTTATAGAATCATAAATCTTTGACTCGAAAAATGGGGACATTTTGGAAAACATTTATGGATTATGTTGAAAGAAGTCATGCCTTTGAATCATGAACTCTAACTTTTGGAAGTAAGGAGGTTATTAAACATATGTAAGGAATTATAACATAGGAGTTTCTAGAAATAGGATCATCGTCATCACAAAACATGTTTATCTTTAGCATCATAAGAACTCCATGAATGCTGAATCTCTAGCTTTTGAGAATAAGAAAATTCTTGGAAAACATTTATGGATTCACGTACAGAGGGATCATGGGACATTTGGAAAACACCTATTGGATTCATAAGAAAGCTTAATCATGCCTTTCAGTAAGAAAGACTAGCCTTAATATACCTGGAAGATAACTTCTCGATTTCCAACTTACTTCCTGTCTTGCAATTCACTTAAGATCATTAGCCTCGTAATCTACATATACAATCATTCATACTATTATTAGGTTCATCGTCATACGCTCATCGTCTTAAACCCTTAATTTAAATCCATTTTAGAATGCGACAACGGACAACATCTCCCCGTTTATATGCCTAGCCCGAAATCACAATCCAGCAACCAACAATAACAACAACAACACCAATATCAACAACAACATTATCAACACCAATAGGCTCCATAAAACATTCCACATGATGTTTTCCAAGTTTCTCAACTATCCAACTTATTATACGACTATGTACTAACTTTATCTCCGTAAATAAACAAATTAATATTAATAAGGAGAGATTCATACCTTTTCTTTGTTAGAACAATAATATCTCCAATATCCACCTTGAATCCAAGCCAAAATACACCGCAAAACGATACTATAAGCGCGACTACACGTTGCCTGGACCTCGATTAATATTCCGTCACCTGAAATTACTCAAAATCCTCACTTTTATGAGGTAAATAGGCTCTCTTTGCTTGCTGATTTTTCCGGAAATTTTCAGAAAATTTTGATGGAGAAAAATGGGGTTTTTAACCCTTTTATAGGTGCTAAGCCGGTGCACCGTAGCAAGATCTTTATAGTTATTTGCTTCCTCTACGTATTCTGAATTTGTAACGTCCATAATTCTTTACTCTGATGTCGTATCGACAAGCGGTTTATTGCGTTAGAAACTAGACTCGACGAACTTCATTTTAAGCTTTTGAAACACCTTAAAACTCCCCATATACCTGGAGATATACCCCTCCAAAGTTGACCCAAATTCTCGTCCTTAATTCCCCGCCAACTTGTTACAAATTTTCGACAAACTTATTTTCTTCAATTTGCTTGATCTTGAAATCTTCGAAAACTCTCCATACATGGTATTTATCACTAATCATACTTGATAATGATCATGTTCTTCTGTTTCAAGGTTGTCCTTCCCGGTTACGACTTACAAGATCATAATTCATCCTTTACTTAAACAATATACTTAATAATGCTTCGTTCCTCACACTCCAAAGCTGTTTTACCTAGCCATAGCTCAACATACTTACATTCAAATTTAACAGTTGCTTCTCCGAGGTACGGGGTGTAACAACAAAATGCGGGTGTAACGACGACCCACTTATCTAATTAATCACCAATGCTTCAGCCAAACAAATGACCCAAAGGAAATTCCTACCAGCCCAAATACATAGCCCAATCCTAAACCTAATTCCCATCTCAAATAACAGCTCTTTCTCCCCTCTCTGTTCCCTTTCTTCTCCTGGAAAAAGTCCAATTAATCTCAGCCTTTTCAGAAAATTATTTTCCACTTTGGTGTAAACATTTGAATTCTCTCTTTCCTCTTTGATTTCTCTCATCAAAAGTCAAAGATCATTGATGAGTATCTCTGCAAAAAATCACAAGAATCTTTGAAATCCTACATGAAGACAAACAAAGGGTGAAGCTTTTTCATCCTTGCTTGCTGTCACTCCTGCCATGGCCAACGACTATTTGAAACTTTATTTTGGTTTCCCGCTCCAGAGGCCACAAACCCTAGACTCTTTCTCCTATAAAGATAACCTTATGTATTCAGCAAAAGGGGGAACCTTTTTTAGCCGTCACCCAACTCGAAAATACACTATCATCTTCCAAAACTTGCTTTCCTTTTTCGGTGAACTTTAGCCGTGACAAAGGTATTCGACTCACCCAACTCTAGCTTCGAATTCATTCTTGAGAAGGAGAGTTAGATTCGAGGCCCCGATGTCCTAGTTCATTGCACCACAAAAAGGTTAGATCTGGACCTCATTCTATTTATTTTCAGTTTATTATTTTGTTTCATGTGTAAAAATAGCCATGTTATAGTCTCTGCCACTAGTTTATATCCGAATCTGTTTTGCGAAAAGTTCATGAAATAAAATCATGTCAAGACTATTTCTGGAGTTTTGAATGTAAAGTTTCATTTGATAATAGTTTAGCTTTGGCCATTTTAAAGATCATGCTTTGTGAAACTATGGTTTGGTAAATACCCTACTATTCTCGCTAGATAAATAACTTTCTGTGTTTTAATATGATGTGTTAGCAACATGGTTAAGACTCACATCCACCTTATACATATTTTAACCATCACTTTATTTTGGTTTGAGTAATTATCATAGTCTAAAAAACATGCTGCTACCCTTGTCTTCATGTTGTATTAGGAACACTGATTTTGGGAGATATTTTCATAAATTGATTACTAAGTTGAATAGAAAAATGAAAGACACCGTGACTTAAGATCTGTACATGTACTTTATAGGAAATTGACTTATGAAATTCTATACTTGTACTATGCATAGATACTGAAAATTTCCCTTCTCCATGACAAGAGGAAGTAATCGATGTCCGTTTGTTTCACTTCTTCTATGGCCATTAGAGAACATGTTCTTTTGGTTTCAAATTTATGTAAAATGAGTACACTTTTAATCTAATTAAGTGCACTGCTTGGACAACGTATTTTGGGATAATTACTAGCATATTTGCCTTGCTTTCTTTCATTATGTGAAAATATGATAGTTTACAGAATATGCATGGTTTGAATGATGGAGTGATTTTATTTTTACTTATCTGTTCTCTACATTTGATATAAGAATCAGATTTCCTCCTCCACTCTCATCGTTACTTTTCTTTGTTTGCATGACCACCGGAGCCAAGAGTCCCATTTTGAGACTCAACGACGCTATCACAAGGAGTCCGAACATCCACATCCTCTCTTGCTCGTTTCCAGCCTTACATGGCCTTAAAAGCGAACCACAGAAAAATCTAATCTTGCTATTGGGAGCCGAGTTTGGCTGTTGATTATTTTCACTTTGTTTAATTGTTGGGTGTGACTAACACTTTTATCTTATGTGATTATTAATCACAGCCAAGTTGATTTATGACTTACGGTCATTTAATATGATTCTTTGATACGTTTTAAGATTACAAATCCAAATCAAGATTTCGAGTATGAATATAAAACTACTTCAGTTTGGGGCATTTGAATAGAAAAGGACTTTCTCAAAACTATTTTCCTAGTATCTAGTCTTTTCCAAAAGTATTTGAAGTCTGCTGTAATAATTTGAAGTCGAATTTACTAACTTCTTAAGTTGTTTTCCTACAGGTGCAAGTATAATGTTTTTAAAAGAGCCTACTTTGTTAAAGTTGGACCTTCGAGTCAAAATTTGTGTGGTCTCATGTTTTGAAAAAGTTAGATAATTCTAATCTTAACCCATGCATCAGACATCGGCAAATCAAACACCCTCACTTTTGACAAACCCGCTTAAATAATTATCTTATTACTTGGCTAGTAATTTTACATACCCACCTAGTAATTTTTTTTTTTAAAACAATAGTATTTTTTTAACTTTAGCGAGCTTTAGTCTTATCTAATTAAGTTCGGTCGGTTAACCATTGTTAATGGATCTTAAAGGATGCTTAATACCTTCCCTTTAGATTAATTGAACCCTTACCTAGAATCTTAAGTTTCGTAGACTTTAAAACGGAGTAACTTTAGACAATTACTTTAATCAACTTTAGGTGTCCTAATTCACCATAAATAATTAGGTGGCGACTCCTTAACTTTAATTAACCCCGAAATTACCGGAATGTTGTAAACCATTTTGACTCCGGTTAAAATGAGATATAACAGCATCAGCTGGCAGAAATTTGGAGAAGTACCTGCTTCAGTAGGAGGAGATACTGCACCTAATACAGATAACGAAATTGCAACGCAGTAGAAGGTGTATCTTCCGGACCAACAACCGCAGAACCTACAAGTGCTCATGTATCAGCTGATGAAGTAAGTGTATTTTCAACCTCGAATATTAAATGCAATCTTCCGAATATTTCAATTCGTTTCTGATTTTGACAACCATCTTTTGCTCTGCACTTGCACAACCTACATAGACTTTGCATTCTTTGTCCCCCTTTGCTTTTACTCTAATCATCGATGTGTATGCAGCCTGCTAACGAAGATGTTGGGACCTCTCGTCAACGAACAAGTGATTTTGCTGAAAGCCCATCACCTGCAAGACAACAAAGGGTATTATTCTTTCCGTGATGCTGGTGGTCAATTTCTTTCATACTCTCTGCATAACACATGTTCCTGTTATCCTCTTCATTGATAACCGTATTTTGGAGAGTGCCCTACCTCCTTTTCATCTGCTTGACCGGGGTATAAGCAGGTCCACGTTAAGTTTATGAGTCATGTACAATTTAAGGAAGACGAAACAAGGTAACAAGAGAAAATGTCGTAACTACAAACTGACTCAACTTCAAACAGAATAATAGTACAAGTTTCGGACCAACTCCTCCACAAATCCTTTAACCAAATGGTGTGAGCGTAAATTTAGTATGGGATTCACAAAATAGAAGAGAGCCAAAATTACCCTCCAACTATCAGAAATAGAGCACTTTTGCCTTCCATTTTAGATGAGGGCGGAAGTGATCCAGTTTTAGACGACGAGGACATTTGTTTATACCAAAAGATAATGGGGGTAATAGTGCTCTATGTCCGATAGTTAAAGGGTATTGTAATATGGCCTTCATTTTGATATAGGCATAAGCCTATTAGCAATGAACTTGGGCACCAAGTTTTAATATGTGTGGTGGATATATTTGTTCATGACATTACCCAAAAGCATCAAACTTGGAGACAAGTACTTGCTATAAATAGAAGAGTTTTCCATAAATGAAGACACGCCCAAAAAAAAAAAAAAAAAACAATAGCACGTTAAATTCACTTTCTCTTTGCCTTCTTCTCTTCTTTTAGAGTATTATTTTGTAAGAGAGTTGTCTTGGGAAACACTTGTGTGAACCCATTCTTGGAGTGATCTTGTGAGGTTATCCTTTTGGGGTTTTGGGGATATTAGAGTTTTTAATTACTCTAATTTTGTACTCTCTTTTTTGTGTATTGTACTCTTTTTGTATCCGTTGGTGTCAGTAAATTTGCTCCTCTTTTGGTTGTGGATGTAGGTCAAATTGACCGAACCACGTTAAATCTTTGTCTCCTGTTATCTTTGTTATTGTCTTTAATTGAGTGTGTCTAAATTGGTATCAGAGCCTAATTAATCCGGGTTTTTGTTCTAGTAGCCATTATGACGATAACGAAGATTTATGTTGAGAAATTTGACCGAAGTGCAAACTTCGGTATGTGGCAAATTAAAATGGAAGCTATCCTGGTTCAGGATGGTTCGAGGATATGGCGGCACGAGAAAGGAGAACAAATCAGAAAAAATGACGGACGAGGAGTTTGCTAGCCTTGACAAAAGGGCGAGAACTAGTATTATACTAAATCTCTCTGATGATGTATTGCATGAAGTAGCTTCGGAAACCACTGCTAAAGGCATGTGGGAAAAGTTGAAAGGCATGTATATGAAAAGGACAGTAGAGAACAGACTCTACTTGAAGCAGAAGCTTTACACGTTTCGCATGGATGAAAGTACTTCCATACTGTCACATCTTAACGCCTTTGATTCCATTCTTATGGATTTGAGTAATATAGATGTGAAGATTGAGGAAGAGGATCAAGCCGTTTTGTTAATATGTTCCCTACCCCAATCCTTTAACCATTTTAGAGATACTATACTTTATGGGAAAGAAATTATCTCTTATAAAAAAATCAAATCTATGCCGAAATCTAAAGATTATAGATAGAGATATTACTGGGAAGGTAGTGAAATCGCGGTTCATTTATTTGTTAGGAGTAAATCATGCAAAGTCCGGATACAACAATTTAGTGTGTCATTATTGTCATAAAAAGGGCATACATTAAGTTTGAGTGTCCTAAGTTGAAAAAAAAGAAAAAGAAAAGAAAAATGAGCACGGGGATTCGACATTCTTGAAGCAAGTGTTGCGGTGACGAGATTGAAGGAGATATATTCTTAGTAGTCGAAAATAATTTTAGTTCTAACGATGAGTGGATTTTAGATTCGGGTTGTTCGCATCATATGTGTTCCAATAAGGACTTGTTTTCTATATATGATTCTATTGAAGGTGGAGTTGTTTTGATGGGCAACAATGCTGCCTGCAAAATTATTGGAAAAGGTACAGTCCGAATCAAAATGCACAATGGTGTGGTGAGAACTCTCACCAATGTTAGATATGTTCCTGAGTTGAAGAAAAATCTCATCTCTTTGGGCACTCTAGAATCTCTTGGGTGCAAATACACAGGTGAAGGTGGAGTTCTTGAAGTCTCCCGAGGTGCTCTTGTGGTTATGAAGGCAAGTAAGTTTGGGACGTTGTATACGTTGTTGGGATGTAACTGTTACGTGTTGCCCTGCATTTCGACATCGGACGGAGATCCGTCCGATTCCGACATCATGAAATTGTGAAATTTGCCCTCTTGGGGCGATTTGAAGAAGGTGGAGCAAAAATTACTATATCACTCAAAATTAGGCCAAGGTGGAGATACGTAATATGACCTTCATTTTGATATAGGCATAGGTCTATTAGCAATGAACTTGGGCACCAAGTTTTAATACGTGTGGTGATACATTTGTTCATGACATTACCCATGGCATCAAACTTGGAGACCAAGTACTTTCTATAAAAGAGTTTTCCATAATTAAAGACACACAAAAAAATAAAAACAATAGAAGAGCTTCTCTTTCTCTTTGTCTTCTTCTCTTCTTTTAGAGTATTATTTTGTAACAGAGTTGTGTTGAAAAACACTTGTGTGAACCCATTCTTGGAGTGATCTTGTGAAGTTATCCTTTTGGGTTTTTGGGATATTAGGTATTTAATTACTTCTAATTTTGTACTCTCTTTTGTGTGTCGTACTTTTTTGTATCCGTTGGTGTCGATAAATTTGCTCCTCTTTTGGTTGTGATGTAGGTCAAGTTGACCGAACCACGTTAAATCTTTATCTCCTATTATTTTTATTATTTTCTTTAATTGGCTGCTTTGTCTAATTCCGCACTATCCCGGACTCCCGATCCTAACAAGTATTTTGGCCCTCTTCTGTTAACAAAAATACAAGAATGACATACTTGGGATTTGAACCTACAACTTAAAGTAACTTTTTGAACCCCCCTTTACTACTACATTAGAAGTTTCTCTCATGTCAAAGGGATTCAACTGTTTATATTCATATACAAAAAAAAATTGTCTTTGCCCTGTTTACGCAGTATAACAGGTGGATTCGCCGCTGGAGTTGACATAGGAATTTTGTCTTTCGACTTTAATAGTCTCTTAGTAGCTTTACCATGGATATGTATGTTTTGAGTAGATGTGTATTCTTAGTATATAGATAAAAACCTTACCAACAACAGCGTTGAAGCAACGCACATTTGCATAGGAAAAGAAGTGTTTCAGAATCGCAGAGACAAATTGATTTTTGTCTTCGTAGGTAAATAGATGGAAAGAGATAGAAAAGAAAAGACTCACATCAACAATTCTTTTGTTGCGTTTCTCCGCCGAAGCACTCATTTCTTTTTCTCACAGAACAAGAAGAGCACCGCAATGTGGAAACCAAATTGGAGTAACTTTTCGTGTTATTGGGGAACAATTTCAAAGTGTGTGAGTAGGACTGAGGTTGTCTTAACTAGGTAAATTTTCAGGTTTGCCTCCGAGGGTATACTAATAAATGATCTGCTTACATTACAGTAATCTATACAGATTCACTTCTTATCTGCCCTTTGTGTTGTTTAATTTCATCTTTCCTCTCCATGTCCATGTACGTTTGTGGAGGAAAGACAAAAATATTTAATACTGTTTTCTTGTTTTATGCTGGTGGTTGTAAGTGTTACTCCTATAGAAATAATATTCACGATATATGAAAATACAGTTAATCAACAAGAATAAAAAAGAGTGATAATGACACCGAATTCGAGAGAAAGAACTATTATCACTATAAAGAAGCAAAAATTTTACACTTTGTAGAGGCGCGAGTAAAATACTTTCATGGACCGGATCACATCCAAAAGAAATAATCCTCTTTTGATTTTTCCACCTCACTAAAATATCGCTCACACTCTTTATTTTCCGCAAAAACTATTTCTTAAACCCTGTCTGTGATGCCTCAATCTTCTTTCTCTCTTTTGATTGGTGTGATTACGATAGAAGAAAACCTCCTCTATTTGAATAATTTCTTAATTCTTCAACGCAGGGAGAGTTGAAGTTCTCTAAACAGAGAATTTAAATCCATCACTCCAAAAACCATTTATGCTAATCGTCAACTATGTAATTTTAAGAAAAGGGTTATTTCCAACCATTTTGTGCCGCTCCTCACACCAGTAGTATTCCTATGGTGAGATCAATCTTTCCACATTGGTAACGATGGGGCTAAATGTAACTTTGGTATCTCCCTCAACAAGAATGTCTCTCGTATTATCATTCTTAGGATTGTATAGAACAACTGTTTTGCAACAATCGTCTAGTATCAAATCTACTTCTCCGGTCTCTATCACGTAAAAGGCGCTGCAGAATGGTAAGAAGGATTTATTTCTAAATTCCTTTTGAAAATAAGGATATCCATGATTCTTTACTCCATATTCCTTCAAGACCAATATCTCAACGCCCCTATCATCTTCCAAACAAGTCATGATACAAAGACATTCAATTAAAATTCCTAAACCAACTAACAATCTCTTCTTAATCAGACTTAGACTCAGGGACCAGAAACATATGGAACTTTTCAGAGATGAGATCAAAACATATTGGAAGGCCACGTCAATGCCACATTTGTGCCACGTCAGCGTTTGTGTTTACTTGTTCAACTTTATACAAGTTGAGGTCTTTCTTTTGTGACACCTTTGAAGTTGAAGAGCGTACAAAATTTGGAAGCTGTTTAAGAGACTGTTATGTATTATGCCTTTAAAAAATCGAGAGATAATTTAATATTTTATTCTTGTTTTACCTTACTATTAATTATTGATTGAAAATTTTAATAAATTGTAAAAGCGACAACTTTATGTTACGTTTTCTTTTTCCTCACGATAGCAATATTCCTTTGCTAATTCTTTCCTCGCTAAGGGAAAAAAAAAAAACTTTCTTGTTACCCTGCCTGGCACCATTCATCTCCACATAGTAAATGTGCTGCTGAGATGTCCGCTCGTCTGACAAGTTGGCAGCAAGCACTTCCTCCCCATATTGATTTCAACCATTAGAAGACTTAGTTATAATTAAGGGTAATATAGTAAAATTATCATTCTATTTATGATTCATTAAGAGGTGTCTTAAGCAATCTAATCGGAGACAGTGAAAGTGGATGGAGAGAGTAAAGTCTAAAAAGGGGAACTTTTTTTATATTAAAGAGGAACGACCAGCATTCAGTCAATCAAAGTTGATTTTACCGACTTTGCCTTGGTTTTTTTTCCTTGACGATTAAGAATTCTTAAGTCTGTCCTGTAATGTCCTATAGTCTCCTTGAGGATTTAAAAAGGTAATAATATTAAGGGATAAAAATTAAGTAAAGTCTAAAAATGGGGAACTTTTTTCTATTGAAGAGGAATAACCAATATGACTTTGTCTTGGTTCTTTTTCCTTGACGATTAAGAATTCTTAAGTCTGTCCTATAATGTCCTATAGTATCCTTGAGGATTTATGTTACTCTCAAACACACACGCAACTATACGTGATCGTACAAGTAATATAGGATTTTAAGTCCAGATATCGTACCAACAGGGACTTATGATTAATTATTTACTAAATTAAACTAATGCCAATTATCTAAACAAGAAGTAAAATCTCAAGATATAATTATAACTAACTAAAAATAAAATAAAACAACTAATGAACTTCAACCAAGAAAGAGCGGATTTTTATCGAAGAAGAGATAGATCTAGGGCTATAATTACCACTAACAATCCGCTTAAGTCTTCAAATCGTTATGCCTATCGTTCTTAAATTGACGGGTGGATGTTAACTTTATGAGTATCTTCGGAGTTGCCCACAAGTCCGTATCTTCTTATAACGCTTATATTTACATACGGTCGCTAGAGGAATAAAAAAACGCATTTACTTCTCCGTATTCAACTAAGCAAGGCTAAAGGGTATATTCCTATCCTCGTTAGCAAAACGATTAACCGAACAAGCTCTATTTATTCTTATTACGCATGCAAATTCCCTATCCCTAGTTCAATTCACAAGCCACAGATAGTGCCCAACTATTTCATCAAATAATTAAACAATTAAGATCAAGAATAAATAAATAAATAAATAACCCAAAGATAAAATCAATAGATATAAACGATAATCAAACGTCAACTTTCATGTTTGAGCCAAAACCACTAAACTAAGGAGTTTAGCTCCACATAGGCATGGAGGAAAAACAACAAATCATCCGAATAAAAATGTCAAAAATGAGTAATACAGAGAAGAGAAAGTAAAACGCTGTAACTACGGCCTCCACTACGGGCGCTCAAAGCCTCTCTGTTCCAAGTTACGAAGGGTTTTAAGAATCCAAATTACGTAAAAATCACCCATAGAATATGTATTTATAAATGCACAAAAGACCAGTTTTAAAACCAATTCCAACTCTGGACGGGAAAATAAACGGACTGAAGAAATAAATATATTCAGAAACCACTTTAGCTCGCGTTGGCTGTGCGTCACCAACTGTTGTTCCTCAGGTACGTTTTTTGCCTCCTTTTCAATTCCTTTTATTCTTTGCTTTTTCTTTGTATCCTTTAATTGCTTCCAATCATAAGTCCATCATTATGTCCGCCCTTGCTGTTTCTCTTCTCTTTCTCTTTTCTCTTATCTCTTTTCTCTTCTTTTTCAACTTCAACGTGACTATTTTTCCATTGGCTCTGTTTTCTCTTTTCTTCTTTTTTTATTTAATTTTCTTAAAATCTCTTCAATTTCAGACCGCTTATTCCTATACAATAAAATATAACATTAAGCATAAATCAATATAATAACACTCAAGAAAAAAAGCATTAAAATGTGAAAGCATACAATGAGAATATGCGTATTTTTATACCGATCATCAATTTAATAAGGTAATAATATTAAGGGACAAAATTAAAGTCTAAAAATGGGGAACTTGTTTCCATTGAAGAGGAATAACCAATATGACTTTGTCTTGGTTCTTTCCTTGACGATTAAGAGTTCTTAAGTCTGTCCTATAATGTCCTATAGTCTGTTTGAGGATTTAATAAGGTAATAATATTAAGCGATAAAAATTAAAGTATTAAAATGGGGAACTTTTTGCTATTGAAGAGGAATAACCAATATGATTTTGTCTTGGTTCTTTTTCCTTGATGATTAGAAATTCTTAAGTCTGTCCTATAATGGCCACTACTCTCCCTGAGGATTTTGGAGAAGAGATTAGGTAGTCAGCGGAGTCGTTGTTACAATTTGAATACGTCTGCAAGAAGTGGCACAAATTATCAAGAGCCCTGGCTTCATCAGAGAACACTTAAAGCAAAATCGTAAAAAAGTCTTGGTTTATGACCACACTGCCCCTGATGATTCCCCTGATCCCATCATCACTTTGATTTCATAGGGTGGTGAAAATCCACCTCCTGAGAGGGTGAGAGGTATGAGTTACCTTTTATGTTCTGTGTATGGCTTGTTTTTGCTAGAGAGAGTAAACATTTCCTTGTCGTTGTGGAATCCTGCCACCAGGGAGGTGAGGCCCCTTCCCAATTTCGAGCTTCAACATATGGTCTCATTCCAATTGCGAGTCAGTTTAGGTTCGGATTAGACCACGTCACTGATGGCTATTAGGTTGTTTGGTTTTGCTTCTTCTGGTATGAAATCTCTATCTGCATTAGACTATATGCAGCAATCTATGCCTGTTCAAGGGTGAAGGAAAACACACAATCCACGAGAACACATAGTTCCCCCAAGTTCACTATTTGTGTCACAACCCAAAATCCCAAGTCATGATGGCACTAGCCCCACCGTAGTAGTAAGCCAACACAACCATAATTAAAACAAAATCTAAGTGCGGAAATAAAGCATACAAGTCATTTCATAAGTCTTAATAAGTCTCGAATAAAATACTAAGTAATAATTACAATTAAACCCCAAAATCGCATCTCACCATAATACAAGGATAACTAAGAGTCATAATAGTCTAATACATCATAAGATGTCTGAAAGTAAGAAAGATAGTGAAATAAAGATAAGGAGAAATCCGGAGCCATCAGAAGCCATGGAGCTCACCCCGAATCTCAACGAGCCGCTCTAACAGGGAACCTGGTAGTCGCGACCTCCACTAGTGCTAGGGATCGAGTTTGCACACAATGAAAGGTGCAGCAAGTGTAGCGTGAGTACAATAAACAACGGGTACTCAGCATGCATCTTTGACCGACCCTTTCCAGAACGGAGATGAGGGTTGGTCTTCGACATCACAACCACACATGTCCGCGATTAGTCCAAATACAAGAAAATCATAATAACAGCTAAACCTACGTAACAGACAGATTTTCAAGATAGGCCAACAACACCAATAATAACAACAATGTAAAAAATGGATGAATGATATGCAATGCGACGCAAGGCCTTTGTTTCCACTTCTCGATATACACACATTCGAATATTAACGAATCGTGACCTATGGGGGGCTCATAAGGCCCATATATCATCGCTCCGCTAGTTTCCTCGGAACACGACCTCAATCATATCATAGCTCAATAACCTCTCTCATAGCCAACCGGGCTCAAGTGCCAATATAATGTGCCAACATCATCACTTGTCCGTAACAAGATCCCATCATACTCACAATTATATCCTCAAATCGCATGTACGAATACATGTAAAGTACGAATATGGCATGTATCAAGTCAAGAACAAGTATAAAAAATGGGAAACCATTTTCTATTCATAATAATAAAGGCTTCATTTTTACTTATTTTCATTTTTAAGGATATAGTTTGTGTATGCAACAACAGAAAAACATAAATAATAATGATAAGAGAATAAAGTACGGCATCGACCCAA
>NC_081353.1:28087342-28217639 GCF_029784015.1 Lycium ferocissimum | reverse complement strand
GGGGTTATTTTCCACTCGGTGGGATAAAATAAGGCTACAACCCCGGGGAAAACTAACCGGGGGATTGTTATTCCATATTTTTATTATGCCAAAACATGGAATAAGGAGGCATACACTAAAATTTTATTACGAGACTATATTTGCTTATCCTTCACACCAAACGACCCTTAGTATATATGTGTCACGACCGACTAGGGGCCGCGTGGTGCACGATATTTGTACCGAGCACCCCTTATCTCGTGTCGCCTCTTACTACTAAGTGGGCCGCGAGTTACACCGTTATTTTTTTTTCACTAATAACATTATTATAAGCATGTACTAATAAACTTTACTAATTTAAAATACATCGACGGGGACAACCAACGTTAGAACACATCTAACTATACATATCTGTCTACGAGCCTCTAAACATAGTGCATATATACATAAGAAGGGCCGAGCGCTGCCGTGCCCGAATAGGTACACAAAATAGTACCAAGAAACTGAGGCTCGGAACAAGCCGAGCGCCGCCAATGTACCGATAGAGCTCCTAGGGACCAAACTGTCACGTTTGCTCACTGCACCGTGGCATGAAACGCGAGCGTCCACAAGAAGGGACGTCGATCACAGTGAAAATAGTATGTAAGGCATGAATAATAACATACGAAATATAGAACATGGATAACGACATCAAAGAAATTGAGCATATCATGAGGTAGAAAAATAACTTGTGCATATAAGTGCCCATGGCGAATACCATGCATGCCGGCCGTGCGGAACGTGCAGGCCGATCCATATGTATATATACTATAATATATTCTTTGCGGAACGTCGGCCTGGTCCATATACATATATTACTTTACTTTCTTAGGAAGACATTTCTTTCCATATATATAGAAAATAAAACATATCATATTGCGGCGTCGGCTCCATCCATTTAACCATATATCCGCGTCGGGCATCCAGCGTCGGGACGATATCACGTATCATACTCCGATCAGGTGGCTATGCGTCTATAAGCGCCTTCCTTTCCCAATCTTCCGTATACATATACATATTGAGTCCATAATTCGAGATTTTCAATTATGAAACCTATCGCCATAATCATCATAGAAATATTCACATTAGAATACTTACAACACTTATGGAGGGTTTAGTGTAATCCGATTTCATTTAACAAGTTATAGATGTTAGATGCAATTGTTTCAATAAGATATGAAAAACTTAATTCAATTCTATTGAATGAAAAAAAGTGGTCAATTTGATCGGATTTCTAGGAATAGGATCGTCCCCAGGCTCGTGTTTCAAGCCTACTATGTCTAAGACATGCCCCGAAGAAGGAAAGGGTAAAGCCTTACATACCTTTTAAAACTTCTAACACGACTCAATTTCAAGTTTCAAGTTCGCCAAAAATCTACGATTTGGTCACAATTACCAAATGTTAATTGTAAGGCTTTAAGATTTCAATCTTAATCAATACTTGTCTACAAAAATTTGGGCAGCATCTCCTATACATACAACATCCTGAGATTTAACTCGGCTCAAATTAACGACAACCATACCAACAACAATAACAATCATCAACAATCGATTAAAAACGCATTCTAAACATAAATTGTCTTCTTTTCCAAATAATGCAACAACTTCCAATCCAACTTTGCACTTTCAAATCAATATCAATATTTTCATTCACTACTAATCAAGATCATTCCAATTCAATTCGGAAGCATTTCATATCATTCTCCAAAATATTTACAAAATATACAAAAATTCCACCAAAACCATAATTCATCAAAACTTAATTTTTCGACATAAATATTCATAACACATTTTCATCTTCCAATTTCACTAACAATAATCATAATTTGCACCTTAAAATTTTATTTTCATAATTACATAAATCTACCATAAAATCACAAAACTTCCCATAACGACTTAACAACCAATCTTCCATGCTAATATGGACTTACATCCTCCAAATCCACCAAATAACATAATAATTCACATTTAGACTTCACTTCCATAATTATATAAAAACTACATTAAAATCACATAATTTCCTATAATCATTTTCAACAATTTTCCATACCAACTTGAACCATTTCCTTCCATTTCCATTACAAGGCTTCAACAACACAATTAACATACTAAACCAAATAAATCTATTCCAATTCCTTCATCCCTTTGCAAACTTTTATTTTTCCATAAATTCTACTCATTTCCATATACTACAACACAAAAACAAATCTTCATAACATGATAAAAAGGAAGTAATTCTTACCTTTTTCTCCCAACTTCTTCACTTGACCAAGTTGTTAAATTGATGAAACAAGTCTCCACTATCTTCCAAAATAATTACACCAAATTGTAGAGGACCTTGAATTAGTAGGAATACCGTTAAAATAATTTTTGGAGAAAGATTTTTTTAAAGGACAAAATTGGAGGGCATGTGAATGCCATGCTCCCTTTGCTCTTCATCTTTTATTTTCTCTCTTTCTATCCTTGTCTTGAAACTTCTAAGGATAATTAATGAATATATAGTCCCTTTTATCAATTTTAACACATGAAATTAATTAATTTTGTGGGCTTGGGACATGTATGGCCGGCCACCCTCTACGCTGGGCCTAAATTTTCTCTTCTTTTTTTTTGGGTCCAACCCGGCTGATCGAGTTGGGCTTTAGCCCTACCGACCTTTCGGCCTTAAAACGTTCATATCTCCTCGTACCGACTTTAGAACTCCACGCCTGGTTGGAAAGATAATTCAATTATCTACAACTTCTATTTCTTGTAGTTTTCAAATTCAAAATTACAATACCGTTTTTGCCCTAAAAGTCGGTCGCGAAAACATCTTCTTAAAATATTCGTTGGGCTTCCACTTTGATTTGTAGTCGCCGTGAGTTGTGTTTAGCTTTACATATGTGACTCATATAACTTGTCACATGTTAAAAAAAAAATCTTGACGTGTGGGCCCCACTCAATTTCTAAATAATCCGACGTTCAAAAAATACGGATATAACAATATCTTTTAGACTTTCACTTTTTTCTTCTTAAATAGTACGGTAATATGATTGATACTGTAAAGTTTATCTGAAAGGAGAACTTGACCATTTGCTATCTAGAGCTAATTCCAATGGAACAGAGGCCTGAGTCCGTCTTGAACAAATAACAATGAAAATGTCAAACATCAGCACTAATTAGTAGAGTATGATATAATAAGATGCCCCAAAAAAATTATCTCCTTTGACACTTGTATAAGTTTAAAAAATAAAAAAATAAAAACTTTTGAAATGTGTAGTCCAAAGCGCTAGATATTTATGTAAGTAACAACATTTATAAAGTTAAATTATTTTTAAATATAGAAAGACAATATTTTTGGGCCGACTTAAAAAAAAATAATCTTTTTTTGGACGAGTGAGTAACAAGGCACGTCAAATATTACATATATATATATATATATATCTTGAACACCCTTAACGAGATTCTCACTTCACCACTATATTAAACTATTTGTCAGCAGACAAAATAAAGACGAGTTTAAAGATTTTATCTCATATTCTCATTCAGGACAAAGTATTATATTGAACCAACCACCTTGTACCTTCTACCTTTTTTAGCAACAGCGTGTTTAAAATATTTTCAACTATATATACGCACCAACTTTGACAAGTGTACGTTTTCCATCTCCATGTACAAAATGAAATACATGTAGAGAAAGTATTTTCCATTATGAATAGGTACATTAATAGTATGATATCAAGTTAATTACCAGCATAATGGCAAAAAGTTACAGATCCTTCCCATATTAATAGTATATGAAAACATTTACAAAGTGCATATGACGTGAAAGCAGGACCAATTTTTAAAAGAAATCCGTATTTTCCATCGTTATGCATGTTAGACACCATTTCCCTTAATTTCCCAAACATAACACAGAGCACCACCCGAAGCATCCAGTTTTCCCTTTATATTCGTTTTCAAAAGAAACTACGAGGAAAGGGCGTTTACCACCAGAAAATCTGACTAATTTCCAACCTTGCTATAATGTATACCTTTGCTACGCCTCGTCTTCACAGAACTCACAAGCCAAATGCTTATTTGGCACAGGCTCAACTGGTGGTACGATGCTCTTGTCAACGGGGGCAAACCTAGTGCATTAATTACGAATTCTTCACAATCTGTAGAAAACTTTGATTGAACTTTCCCTCTTATATATATATTTAGTCGCTAAACGTCGTTCAGACGCGTTTATCCTGAAATACTTGGGCATAAAATTTATTATTGCAAATGATAAATTTTTAAATGATTCACATATTTTTCAATTTTCTTTGAGTTCTTTTTAAAAAGAAATCAAAACATACAAATAAAAAAAATAACTCATAATCTAAAGTTAGAAGATCTTGTAAAGCTGATGATATGTTAGTGACATATATAGTACTTTAATTTAAAGACAAATACATACTCAAACATATATAAAGAAAAGCTTATAATTACCTGGTGAAAATTAACTAATCCCCACTTTCAATCCCATCACGATTCAACCCAACGCTGTCATAAGTCATGAATTTTCCTTCGACTCAAATACATAAATATTAAAAAAATAGTAAAGAAGTAAAGCGTGATGATTATATAATAATTATTGCGAAGCATTAAAAAGGAAATATAACTCTGTGTATGAAAAATATTAATATAGCAACCGAAACAGATAAATATGGGAGATTAAGCTATCGTTTTTACGCTTCATAAGTACGTGAAACAGAAGATGAGGGATTGCAAGAAGCGAATTAACAGAAAAGAGGATGTGAAGGTTATATTACAAAAGATTATAACCCACAAATAAACACAAATTAAATTTTTCAATAAAACAAAAATAATGGACTTAAGTTGTAAATTATGAATCATGTGGAAAGAAAGCATAAACATGAGAGATATTTATACTAATATGTGTGGGAATTCATAGGATTATTTTTTAGCATTAATAAGAATATGAAAGGTTTGTATAATTATGATAGTATCTTAAACTTCTAATCATAATTAACGAAATGGATTAAATTGTAGTACTAATGGTGCTTTTAGACTCTTTACTGTAGGCCTATGCATGAATCGGTTCGATTCGGTTTTGGCCATAATCGAGTTGAAATTTCGAATGTCGACTTTCTAAAATTCTCAACCAAAATCGAATCGAATTCTAGGTTCAATTCAATTCGCTTTTTTTATTATTTCGGTTCGGTTACACAAATCGATTTGTTCGATTTATTCGAAATTTAAACAAATAATTTCATTTCGAGCTTTTAGAGTAACATATGAAAAATAATGAGATCTTTAAATTTGCGAGCCTTATAACCAAGACATTAACCAAGAAAAAATCATAAACTTGCAAGATAATAGCATATAAATAGCAAAACAAAGAGCTTGACAACTTTAACGGCATGCAAATGCTTAACAGCGTTAAATATACTGCAAAGTTAATAATCCAAGATTCAGACTTGCAACTTGCAAGCAAGCATGTAACGGCCAGTTGCATCCTTAAAAAAACAAAACAAAAAACTCTAATTTGTGCAGGCTAAGATCAAAGAACAAACAAAGCCATGGGTGGAAGCAATGGCAAAAGGCAAAAGATGACTTCGTGAAAGAACGGCGAAAAGATGAAAAATAGAAATCGGTTTGCCAACAGGCTAACAAGAAGGCAAGGTGCGTGTACGAACATTCATTTGCACCACATTTGAAGTTAAATAAATATTCTTGCTATTAAGTATTAAGCGTATATATAGTTAGACTATTAGAGTATTAGTCATATTAGTCACTAGTGGCATATAAATTCGATTTGTTCGGGTCGGTTCGGTTGATAATTGAAGCCAACATTATTGAAACAGATTAAACAGTAATATTTTACAATTGCATTTGTAAATCAAAATATTGTATTATCGGAATTGTTTAATCGGTTCGAAGTCGGATTGAAGCATTTGTGCACGGTGCCTATTTCTTGTATAAGTTGTGGAAACGATGGGCTTAAGGGTCAAATGGGTGCTTAGTTTTCAATGGGTTTTTAACGGATGAGATAAGATAACTCATCAATTTAATTTGGTAATTAATGGCTATCTTAATGGATTACGGGTAACTTCAAATGGGACGTGGGATATATGCTTATGGCAAAATGATTAACGATAAAAATAGTTAGTAGCAAAAGGTGATTAATTAGACTGTCAATTAATGAAAAGTAATTTTACTCTTAAATAAGGTAATTTTACTCTTAGATAAGGTGTACACGTTGTTGTTGTTGTTGAAGTGAACTAGTAAATACACTTTCCCTGAAACACCAAAAAAAAAAAAAAAAATTACGTCGTACTTTAGGTTGGTGACACGTTGCTTTCAGTATTTAAGATAATACACAAATTCATATAATACTTCAATAATTCAGCCGTAGTACCAATCATGCTACTAATAAATTAGAATGCTAGTCTATGTCATGGTCGTGGAATGTTATCTTTATCTATTGGGTCCTAGTCACAAATGAAAAAAACGTGTTTTAGTGTTTTTCTTTGTTCAATTTTTTTTTTTTTAACTAATTAATCATCTGATATCTGAAATTTTATTGAACCGAGTTATTTCTCGATTTGTCAGAGAATATGTCCATTAAAAAGGCAAAGTACTTTCAATCTTAATCATCATTGTGATACAACTATAATCACTAGCCACCTCACATCAACTTGATCACCATCGACAAGTTCACAACATTACAACGATTGCCTTAATAAAGTAGGAAATTGACTGAAGAAGTGCGGGAAATATTCTTAAAAGAGCTTTTCTTCTCCTTGACCATATTGCCAACCGCTTACCGATGCTAAACTTTTAAGATATACAGATTAAAAAAATAATTTTTATAGTATCATGTAAAGTAATAATTGTTCTATATTTATTGGCTATAATATTAAGTTACTATTTTGTTTGAATTTTATATTTATTATTTTTCAAAGATGACCAAACTTGCCAAGTCTCTTGATGAAGGCTTATAAATACTACCGTTCGTGTAGGATTGAAATGCCATCTAGATTAATTGTATTGTCAATCTCTCAACCTTGAAGTTTAATTAACTACTATTATTACCATGGCTGCAAGGGTTTCTCACATAAATTTGCTATCCTTTTCACCGCTCTCCTTGTGGTTATTGTTGGTAAGTCGTTTCATCCTCCACCTACGTTTTTAAAGAGAACTAATAAGAATAAATTTGCTCATTTACTATGAAAACAAAAACAAAATTATCCTTCGTTGTATTTATCTTATGCTAGTCAAGTGGCACGATAGTGATGCTAGTGACAATTTGATGCTAGTGATGACATCGATGTGTCCTTGAGAAAACGTCTCAAATCATCCTATTTCATTAGATGCAAAATGTGATATGGTTTTGGAGGATGAACTGGATATTGAGAGTTTCCAATAGAGACTAGTTGAAGCACTACATCAGGAGGCTCAGTACAACTGAGATAACGAAAAACTAAATTTACATGTAAATTTCACAAATAGTCATTTTTAGCCTTTATTATTGAAAAATTAGCTAATGTTTTGGAAGTTTCAAATTCTACAAGCGAAACTCCATGATATCGAGTTTGTGATGGAATTTGCAATTTCCATGAACAAAGGGCTATGTTTTTCAAAAACAAAACTTTATGAGTAACCTAAGTGAACGTTATTTCTACTAAATATACCTTCCTCCGCTGTGAGTTATCCAAGGTACATGCTCAATTTCAAGTCGTACTTACATTTTAATGAGGTGAACATCACACACATACGTCTCACATCCATTTCTTTACCACTAGCACTTCCTCCCCTTCCACTATCACTGCCACTACCTCCATGATAGTGGCATATTTTTTTCTTTCGAATCTTGGAAGGATCTAGACAGTAAATTTGCAATTTCTTAATAAAGACATATGGCATTATTCTTTTTTGGGCATGCCAAATAAAAGGAAATAATGAAACATAAATTAGAACCGAGAGAATATATTATTGTTTTTTACAAAATATTAATTTTGAATTAATTTGCAGCTCATTCATTGATGGCCCAAGGAGATGAACCACCAATTGCAATGAAACGATTTCAAAAGAGTCAACTTGTGGACATCCTTGCAAAACGAAGGATGATTGTGAAAATAATTGGTTCTGTCCTGAATGTTCTAATTTTTGGAAGATATGTGGGCCATATGCCATGGGCATGTGATTTCAGTATTATTGTCCTGGTGTCGTTCTTCTTTCAACTTTTAATTAGTCACTTATAAGATAAAAATAAGTGACGAATTTGTGTAATATGTCATCAATTAAATAAAAGAGCATCGTACAATGTGTGTGATATATGTTTTGACTCAAGTTGTGGAACAATTTCGAATCATTCAGGAGCTTTATGGAGAGCGTTTTTAAACCAATTATTGTTTAGTAAGTGAACAAGTAATTTACCTTTCCTAAAAAAGAAACAAAGATACTACTAATATTTAGGTTAGTGGTACATTGCTTTCGGTAATTAATAAGTAGAGAAAATCTTATAAATAGCTATAGTTAGAGCGTAATTATGAAAACATAACTACAATTTGCGTATTTACGATACTAGCTATAGATGCATACATACAGTTATAGTTTAGAGTGGTATCAGCTAAAATAATGAAGATATCATTATATCAGTCACAGAAATAATAAAGATTGTATCGTAGCGTCTGATTCTTGCTTAAGCGAAATCATGATATCAATTATATCTTCAATTAATCTATTAGTTAAAACACGCAGAAGATTTGTATCAATAAGAATATGTATCGACCATACTATTACTGTACTTATATTGTGTATTGCTACAAAATGTAGCTACATTTTGTAATTTTTGAAACTATAGTTATATATCGTAAATGTAATATAAATATCTGTCACGTTGTGTATTTTTTTCCATTGTTGTAATACATCGATTCATGACACATTACTTTAGTAGTTAATCATGTAGAGTTGGTGGCGTATTACTTCAATAATGAATCCCTTATACCGATGCATGCTACTAGTAAAACTAAAATGCTAGTCCATGTCATGGTCCTCGAATATATGTATAATTTGGGTCCCAGGGATAAACGAATAAAACGTGCTGGTGGCGTTTTTGTTAAAAAAAAAAAAAAAAAAAAATTATTATTATTATTTAATTGTCCTGTATCTGAAGTTACTGGCCTCGAATAATTTCGAATTGTGTTAAATAAGTTTATTAAAGAGGTAAAATGCTTCCTACTCAAATCAACGTCGTTACACGACTACCACCCTTAGCCACCTTCACCAACCACCATCATGATTGATCAGCCACTTTGCACGTTTAGATACTAAGAGAGAAAATAATTACTCCCTCCGCCTCAAATTATCTCACATGACATTATTAAAAATAGTTGTATCAAATTATGTGACGTATTAGATAATTTGAGGCGAAGTATTCATAATTATCCATGCAAATTTAGAGATAACCTCAATAATTAGAATTTGTATTGAAATTCAAACATCTACTTCAATGCCATGTGTCATAATATTTCATAAAGTTATCAACAAAAAAATGAAAAAATGTGTGTGGCTGTGAGACATTTTGATTGTCAAAGATGGCCAATGACAAGTCTGATCTCTTGATAAATGGCTTATAAATACTACCTTCGTGGGTAATGAAATGTCATCTACATCAATTGTATTGTCAATATATCAACCTTGAAGTTTAATTAACTAGTATTATTATCATGGCCGGAAAGTGTCTCTCACATAAATTTGCAATCCTTTTCACCGCTCTCCTTGTGGTTATTGCTTGTAAGTCATTTCATCCTTCTCCTATGCTTTTAAAAGGGAATAGGGTTAAATTTTCTCCTCGACTATTGTAAAAATGATCGATTTTATCCTCCATTATATTTTTTACTATAAAATTATCTCTGATGCTAGTCAAGTGGCACAACTATACGGATAAAATTCACAAATAGCCACTTTACGGTCCTTATAATTGAAAAATACTAACTGGTTTTCGTGGAGTTTTAATTAACAGGTGAAATTCCAGGATATTATCTGAAATTTCGCTTGTGAATTTTGGAAATTCTATGACAGTAGCTATTTTTCAAAGACTTGTGTCAAAAGTGGCCAGTGAACCTATTTCTACCAAATATACCTTCCTCCGTTAATGTTATCCAAGGTAGTTGCTCAATTCCACGTGACGCTGACATTTTGATGAGGTGAACTCCATATGACATGCCACCTCACCACCCGACCCTAGCTCATTTCACCCCCTCCTCTCTCCACTTCTTCGTCAACCGCTTACACTTTCTTCACTTCCACTATTTACAACACAACTACCACCATATTGTTCTGTTTTCTGCCGGCATCTGAACGAAAAAATTGGATTTCACGAGTGAATTTGAAATTTATATTTTAAAACAAGCAATAGGTTATTTGTGTGGCTAAAATCATTTCATTAAGGATAAAATAGAAAGTTTGAAGTTAAATTATTTCTAAATAACAATATATGACGTTCTCTTTGAGACATACTAAGAAGGAAATTAGGAGACATAAACTGGAACAGAGAAATTATATTATTCTTACAAAATTTAATTTTGAATTTGCAGCTCATTCATTCTATTCCACGAAGATTCATGTGATGGCCCAAGAAGATGTACTACAAATTGCAACGAAACTATTTCAAGATGATCCAACTTGTGGGAAACCTTGTAATACAATGGATGATTGCTCTAATGGTTGGTTCTGTCAGGCCTGTTGGAATTCTAGAAAGACCTGTGGGCCATTTGTTGGTGATTAATACCATAGGCATGTAATTTCACTATTATCTTCTTTCCAACATTTAGTCATTTATAAGATAAATAAATAACAAGTGATGAAAGTGTTGTTCAAAGAAAAAGTATGATGGATTCAGACTCTGTGGTTAAGAAATTAAATCGGGTGTAATGTGTTCATCAATTGAATAAAAGATCATACAATGTGTGATGATTTATGTTTCCGTTGCTTTTATCTCCCTTTGAATTCATTTTCCATTCATTTTACCTAAGTGCGGTAAAATTAGCAAGTGATTTACAAGAATGCTCTTGAAATTTTATGGTCTTGAATTTTTTATCACGCTTGACTCATGGAAAAAGTTCAGGTTTAACAAATTTTGCCTCACAGACAGAACATTGACTTTTGACCTTGAAGGTTTGCTCACGGGGCTAGCGGGGTTCAAAAGCTCAAGACCATCCTTTTTCAAGGTCATTGGGTGTAATTTTCCGATTTTATGCTGTCCAATTCAGTTCTTCTAAAAGATGGGCTGATTTGGACTAAATATGTAGTTCAAACTAATCCATAAAAATCTTGTCAGATATTTTTATTTATCTTTTTTTTTTGATATGTCAAATATAGTCCTAATAAAGATAAAAAGGTTCTACTGAGTTCGTTTGGTAATTAAATTTAAAAAAAAGTTAAAAAAAAAAAAAACTAAGATTTGGTAGGAGTTCGGCATGGCATGTTGTCTATGACCCATTATTTAGCCCGTTTTGATCAAATTTATTTCAACTCAAATGCGTAACATTTTTAAAAAAATTAATGACTCATCTAATTCATCTCCAAATCTACGGTTGCTGTAACACTTTTCTCCTAAGAATTCTTCATGTTTGAAATTCGTGAACTACATCTTTTGATATTTGTTAAGACCAACACAAATTCCTCTACTTTACCCTTGTTTCTTGAATTGGTTTGAGGGCTTATTCAAAATACTGACTTTATCGTTGTCATTATTAAAATTTTTCATTCTTTATCTCTTTCCTTTGGTTCCTCTTGATATGAACGTCTTTTGAATTTCTTTCGAAGAAAACTCTTCGAGATCGTGAAGAATTTTCTTCCTACACCCTTTACAAAGTGAAGACAATTTTGCTATAATTGCACAAATTTGAAAAAAGACTCGAGAAGTTCAATCATTGCGATCCTCACTTGATTTACTATAATCATGGGTGGATATAGCCTTTTGGCTATGGGTTCATGTGAACTTATGACTTCTGATCCAATTATTTGTATGTTTCGGTTACAATGCATGTCCAAACACAACTTCAAGCTCTAAAAATCACAACTTCAAAAACTCAAATCTTCAAATTTCAACTTCAATATCTATGGCCAAACTAACTTTCAAAAAAACGCCTAGATCTTGTAATAATCTAAGAGTGAGTGAATAAACTATATTTGACTCAGGTTGTAGAATAATTCCGATTCACTCAGCAGCCTTATAATAGAAAATTTTCACATTACACGTTGCACTAATATAAGAAGAGCGATTTTAGATCGATTAACGTTTTGTATGTGAACTAGTAAATATATATACTTCCCCTAAAAAAAAAAGGAAAAAAGAAAACTAATTGCTTCAGTAATTATCAACAATATAAAATTGTGGTGGGATGAATATTGGCCCCTCCATAATGAAGATGCAGGGTTTAAAATGTATGGAACAAATCAAAAGTAGTGAGCAATTTTCCATTAAATGGACCTAGCAGACAAATTTAGATTGCCTCGGTGCTCTAATGCAATTGTGTTAATCATATGGAAAATCAATTTAAAAAAAAAAAAGAAAAGAAGAAGTAATACTTAGATTCATATCACACATTACTTTTATAGTCGATAATCATATAGGGTAGGTGGCATATTACTTCAATAATTAATTCCTTGTACCAATGCATGATATTCCAAAAACAAGAATGCTAGTCTTTGTTTTATGGTCCTTGAATGTTTATCTTTGTTTTATGGTCCTTGAATGTTTATCTCTATCTATTGGGGTCCCAGCGATAAACGAATAAAACGTGCTGGTATATATATATATATATATATATATATATATATATATATATATATACTTTGCTTGTCCATCCTATATCTAAATTTCATGCCTCGAGTAATTCTGATTTGTGCTGAATATGTCTATTAAAGAGGTAAAGTTTTTTCTACTCAAATCGACGTCGTTACAAAACTACTACCACCCTTTAGCCGCCTTCACCAACCGCCATCACGATCAGCCACCACACATTACAACTTTTAGTGTCAACCATTGTTGTCAGCTGCTACAAACGCTAACTCTAACTATTTATTGGCAGATATGATATTTAATTAATATTTTATTAAAATTTTATATTTATTATAGTACTTTTTAAATAGAAATAAATTATGCACCTTTAATTACTGAGAGAATAAATAATTTCCAGTTCATAGTTATTCAATTTGCAGATTTAGTGACAGCATCTCAAATTTCAATAATTATATATTTGTATTCAAATTCAAATATTTTAATCTTCAATGACATGTATAGGAATATTCCCTAAAATTATCAACAACCAAAAAATGAAAAACTTGTGTGGTTGTGAGCAGGGGCGGACCCATGTATTATTTTTTGGTGCTCGAACACTCATTAATCGTGGCGGATACTCTATGTAGGCATAT
Organism: Lycium ferocissimum; assembly: GCF_029784015.1. Lineage (NCBI taxonomy): Eukaryota > Viridiplantae > Streptophyta > Magnoliopsida > Solanales > Solanaceae > Lycium > Lycium ferocissimum. The sequence continues at coordinate 28,204,211 of NC_081353.1, read as the reverse complement.
AGAAAATATTAAAATTTTGGTATAAAATTATATATATCACCCAAGAAGCAATAAAAAATTTTGGTGCTCTGGTTAAAAGGTTGTGAAAAGGCTAAGCACTCATGAGGAGCACAGTTCAAATCCCACTTTAACGATATGTTCTTTGTTGATTTTAATCCTGGGTGCTCACCTTAAAATCAACAAAGAACATATCGCAAAGTTTGGCCATCAAATCATATAGGATGGAAATTCCATCTTCATTAATTATATTATCAATCTCTCAACCTCGAAGTTTTACTTAGTATTATTGCCATGGCTGAAAAGGGTTTTTCACATACACTTGCTATCATTTTCACCGCTCTCCTTGTGGTTATTGCTGGTAATTCTTTTCATCCTCTTCCTACAAGGGTTAAATTTGCTCATCTCCTATGTAAAATAGATTAAATAATAGTTTATTATCTATTATATTTTCTTATAAAAATAACCCTGATGCTAGTCTAGTGGCGCAAATATACAGGTAAAATTCATGCATAGCTCTTTTTTTTTTTTTTTTTTTTTTTCCCAGAAGCCATCACCATCGTAGTGATGGGGGGTTTGGCAGACCCCTACCATGTCAATTGAAACCAAAATTAGTTACATTGGAGGGGGACATGGCACCTTACCTCCATACATAAGATTACATATATATACTATTCGATATACTAATGCATTGAAACTTAAGGAAGTTAATGCATAACATCTAAGTCACCTCAAGGTGGTTCAAAGCACCAGCCTGAGTTCTTTTTAACTCTTCTCCTAAAGGAGGGGAGGTCAAGCTTATTCATTCTGAGCGGTCCTCTAGCCTCCGTTGGCAAGTCTCTTTCATTCAAAAAAATTCTAGGGACTTGAATTTGTGTTGCATATTTAGCTAGTGCATCCGCCACCTCATTCCCTTCTCTAAAGCAACGCTTTATCAAGATGTTTCGTGAGCCATCTTTGCCTTAGTGTTTTCTATAATGTCCAATAACCTCCGGGGAGGTTTAATGGAACCATCTATCATTTGTACCACTATCTTGGAGTCCAATTCTACTTCAAATGGCTTCGAAAGGATGATTGACACACCAAGAAATGCCAACTAAGCCGCATATGCTTCACTATAATTGTTAGTGCGTAATTGGGTTGGATATGCAAAGGCCATAACCATATCCCCAATTCTATTCCTAACAATACCACCTACTTTCTCTCGCTTTGTTTTGATTTTTCATGTAACTTCCATCCGTGTCGAGCTTCCAAGTGTTGCCTGCAGTTTGATCCATCCGATCATCTTACTAGTTATCACGGCTTTGAAGTTTTCCGCTTGTAAACACACTTTGCTCCTGGGCCTGTGTGTAGTCTATGGATTTGAATTTCGTCTTATTGCCACCTCGATCCGAAATACGGATTGAAAACATATATTAGCAAGCAAGAAGAATATTTTTTTGTTCAAATTTCTTAGTGCACCTTGCTCTCCAAATTTCCTAACATACTATCATTGGAGTGATAAGTAGAAGGAATTTGTGAACAATATTTCTTGGTTTTTGTCTCCACCATTGCCAGAGTATTGTTTGAACAGTGGAACCAGTAATGCTGATCCCCAGCGGTCTGGTCATTATTTGCCATGTTTGTTTTGCAAGCTCACTTTGTGCAAAAACATGGTTCCCAGTTTCTATGCATGCAGTCCTGCAACAACAACAACTAGCACCTTTGTCAATGTTAAATCTTGAAAGATTAGCATCTAGAGGGAGATTTTTCTTTAAAAGCTTCCATATGAAAAAGGAAACCTTGAAAGGAATTTCTTTTATCCAGATGAAATTATAAATGTGAGGGGCAACATCCTTCTTCCTAAGGAATTCGAATGCACTGGAACATGTAAATAAACCATTGCTATTCAGATTCCAAATAGGCTGATCCTTTTCATCATGTTTACCGATAGGGATACTCTTGATCAGGTTCAGAGTGTCCCTTGGTAAGGAGAAAGGAATATCATCAATCGCCATTCTTTCGATTCAATAAGAAATGGTTAACTTTAACATTACCAGGCTTGGCCGAAAGGTTTAACATCTGATAAAGAGACCCATGATGGGTCCAGTTATCCCACCAAAACAGACTGTTTCCGGAATTAATTTTCCAACTGATGTTGACTTCAATATTATCTCTAATATGAAGCAAGTCTTTCCAAGCAACTGAGTCTTTTGGAGCAATGATCTTGGAGTTGAGATTTCTTCTTTGGCAATACTTTGCTTTCATGAATTGTGCCCACAAAGAAGGTTCAGTTCTCAATCTCCACCATCTTTTAGCAGCAAATGTGTGACAGATATCAAGAAGACTCCTGAAACCCAAGCCCCTTTCTATGGTGGGGTAACTCATGTTATCCCAAGAGGACCAATGATAGCTGTTTTTCCCATCTTTCTCTCCCCAGAAGAAGTTAGCAAATTTCATTTCAATCTCATAAAGAGATGTAACAGTGAGGCATTAAGGCAAAGAAATATACGAAGTGCTTGAGATTGAAGAACATGCTTAATAATGGTAGCCTTACCACCAGGAGATAAGAGTCTTCCTTGCCAACCTGCAATCTTATTAAGATCTTTTTGGAAATGTCAGAAAAATAAGAGATTCTCTTCCTACCACAGTATATGGGACAACCTAAGTATGTGAAAGGGAAGGAAGACTGTTTGTAACCAGTCCACCTTCTTATCCTCCTGTTATAAATCCTGTCCGTCTTACTATGGGTGAGAAAGAAAGTCTTATCATTATTAATCTCCTGACCAGAAGCCTTTTGATATAACCTTAGCAAATTCATCATGAGCTTAATAGAAAACTTATCAGCAGAAGTGAAAAGCACAAGGTCATCAGCATAACTAAGGTGATTAATCTGGGGCCCTTTTTTATGCATAGAGAAATTAATGAACCTATCATTCTGATTAAGATGATTCAAAGCTCTTGAAAGAGTTTCGGCTGCAATAATAAAAAGAGCAGGAGATAGAGGGTCTCCCTGTTTTAAGCCTCTAGAAGATTTAAAAAAACCATATCTAACACCATTAATAATAACAGAATACCAGTTGATAGGGATCAACCTATAAACTAGATTGATAAAAAAAATCATCAAAACCCGTCTTTCTAAGAACCGAAATTAAGAAATTCCAAGCCAATTTATCATAAGCTTTAGACATATCCAATTTAAAAACAACATTGCAACTATCAGGGCTAGGTCTAATACCATGAATAATCTCTTATGTTAAAAGAATATTCTCGGTGATTTGCCTACCTTTAACGAAACCAGATTGATTTCTAAATGATCTTAGGCAAAATATTGTTAATCCTTAAAGCAAGTATTTTAGACAATATTTTGTTTGAAAAATTACTAAGATCGATAGGTCTAAGCTTAGAAAAACAATCGGTGAGAGGTGACCTTAGGAATCGAGTCAAACAAGAATGAGTATAGTACTTTGTAAGTTCAGACCCATGAAAGAAAGAGAGAACAAAGGAGATTACCTCTCGTTTGATGATGTCCCAGCAGTATTGGGAAAAAAAACCATTAAATCCATCAGGTCCTGCACAACTGTTAGGGTCCATAGAATCTATTGCCGTCTTAATCTCTTCTGCTGTGGGATATCTTGCTAATAGGACGTTGTCCTCAGTACTGATCAGATTGTCGCAACCTCTAATAAAATCCAAATTTATATCCCTTGGATTTTCACTGAATAAGTCACTGAAATGATCAATGGCAGCTTTGGAAATATTTAAATTCCCTTCTACCCATTGACCATTCTGATCTTTAATTTTATAGATTTGGGCTCTTCTTCTCCTAGCCTTGATGGTACTGTGAAAGTACTTCGTATTGGAGTCCCCTTCTTCTGCCCATTTGATTCTAGCTTTTTGTCTTAAAATAGAATCTTCCATTTTCAACCACTTGATGTATTCAGCTTTAGACTTATTAAGCAAAGATTCTATCGCATCGGAATCGAATTTAAAAGCAGGTTTCGCATCGGAAACTTTCTTCTCAAAATTTCTTGACATTTTCAAAAACATCCCCAATACGTTTCTAGACCACTTACTAAGTTCCTTAGCCAAAGTTTTCACTTTTTGTTGTAATCTCCACATAGGGTTGCCATATACTTCAATGTCCCAGACTTTTTGAACTAAAGGAAGAAACTCTTTTTGATCAGTCCAAAAATTAAGAAATTTGAAGTATTTGATTACCTGTTGGTTGTCTTCGGAGCAATTGACGAGGAGAAGGTTGTGATCAGAACCTGTCTTGGATAAGTGCTCCACATTGATGTTTGGGAATTTAGCACTCCATTCTTCATTATGTAGCAGCCTGTCTAATCTCATATGGATCCTCTCAGTCCCTCCTCGCCCATTGCACCAGGTATGAATATTACCTACAAAACCAGCATCAGTCATCCCACAATCATCCATACAGTTTATAAAATCAAAACATGTATTTAATCTAAAAGGAGCACCCCCTTTCTTTTCCTCGGCTTCCATTATAGAGTTAAAATCCCCTCCGATGGCCCATGGTCCATCGATGATGGAATTCAGTTCTCTTAACTTCTGCCAAAGATACTTCCTTTTGTTTGCTTTAGATCTGGCATAGACAGTTGTTATCCAGAAATTATCATTGCTTCCCTGCAAGTGTACCTGCAAAGTCACCTGTTGTCTGGTTTTGGAAACTACTGAACAAACATAGTTAGAATTCCAAAAAATCCAAATTTTACTATGGGAGTTAGAGATGGCATGATCAAAACCCATCCTTCTCCTAAACTTCTCTATTTTGTTACTGTCATGAAAAGGTTCTTGTAAAGTTATAAAATCAATTTTATGAAGTCTGACAACCTTAGTGAGTCTATCTAGAGCACCCTTGGAGGTTATCCCTCTAATATTCCATATTATGTATTTAATCATAATGGAATTTCAGGGGAAATGACAACCTTCTCAGATTGTTCCGGTTTTTCTGGGAAATTATTGTTGTTTCCCTTTTTATTCTTTCTACCTTTCTTGTTTTTGTTACCTCTCGGTGACAAACCTTGTCGTAAGATAGCTTCTTCTTTTTCTTGTGTGATAGGGTCCTTGATTTCTTTTGGAGTTGGAGCAAATACTTCAAATAGACTATCAAGGATTTGTGCTTCTTCCTCTTCAGAGACATCTAAAAAGCTATCAGGAACCTCCTCGTCTGAGGATATTCCTGCTATTTGTTCTTCACTAGTGTCATAACAATATTCCTGATCGGAGTTATTTCCTAAATCAGGGCCATGTTTATTTTCATGAGGAATGTACTCAATGTTACCCAGATCAATCTCTATTCTGCCTCCTTTTAATTTTAAACACTCAGTATCAGCTGTAGTAGGGGACATATGATCTTTTTGTATTCCTTTAGAGTTGCTGCATTGGCTATCAACTGTTTTGTTCTCTTCCCGACCTTGAATGACTTCCACACTGTTCTGGCGTCGCTCTTCTGTCGACTTGTTTCCATCTAAGGCTTTGTCAAATTTTCTAGTGTGTTCTTGTTCGTTACCAGCTTTTGGTTTCTATTTTACCCACAACATATTCTTGAGAAATCTGGCAGCGGTAGCTTTTTTTTTTTCTCTCTTTTTTATTTCATTTTTTGGCCTTTGGCTCGGGCCGCTTTGAGTTCTCGTTCTTTGTTGTCTTTTTGGGTTTGCTGCAAACCATGGATATGATTCCCTTGCTTGCCAACTACGCGTGTTTCCAAATTAACAGTCGCTTCTCCGTTTTTCGCGACCGCTCGTTTTCCTTGATTCGAAAATCAGATTCTTGTTCCCTCTGCCCTATTCTCTGTTTCCCGTGATTCTGTGTTGCAGTAATTCCTTGTCCCTCGGTCTGAAAATCAGATTCTTGTTCCCTCTGCTCTGTTCTCTGTTTCCTGTTCCTCGTTTGTTCATTAGCTTTTATTTGCTTGGCATTTTCATGATCCTGTTTTGTATCATTGCTACTCTTGTCACTTTTGTTCTAAATAAACATTTTCCCGGTTCCTCTTGTGTGATCTTTTCCAACCTGAAACTTGTTAGTCTTCAAAACCTTCTTATTCCTCTTCCTGGTGACTTCAATAAAGCCAACCTCGTCCCGATCGGCTCCAAATTCAATTACGCTGACGTATTTGGTGCATTATCACCTTTGATATTGTCTTGTACGTCTTAGTTCTATGTTCGAATCGTTTCCGTGTTCATTTTTTGTAATGGTGTTTCTCCTTTTTTTTGCCTGATTCTACCTGGTCTGTACTTCCGCAGCTACCATCTGGTTCCTTTCCGTTTTCTTTTCAACCCTTCTACATTGGATTATAGAGTGACCTAACATCCTATAATGAGTACAGAATTTGGGGGAATTCTCGTATTCAAGCTTCTGATAGAACCCTTTACGAGGGCAGCTCTCATTTTCAGTACCAATGAATATAGAGTTGATTTGAGTTTTAGTGAGGTTCACCTCGACTCTCACTTTCGCCATACTTGGCTCGGTTCGATTCTTAGTGGCAAGCATCCATAATAAGTGGGGTTCCTATCGGGCAACTATTTGTTTTACGTAATTCCAAGTATGTAAATGAAAAGGCAAGCCCTAGAATAGAACCCAAACCGGAATCCCGAGAATCCTCATCGGGTTTGAACTCCGGCGTCCACTTTTCTAACCACATAATTTGTTCATCGATTTCAATAGAACGTCTATACCAAACTGTCTTAAAATCATCTTCATTGGAAAATTCGACAAAGACAGTACGATAATCATAAACACCAATTGTAACTTTACCTCTAACGGTTATTATCTCCGCAAATCTTGCTCGTAGCTTTTCTATTTGAGGTACGGCTCGGATAAATTTCCCGACCAGAGTGAATTTACATTCTTCGGACATAACCCCATAATATTCATCGTTGTTGAAAAGCACGGCCGGTACTCCATTATGAGTGGTGTATTTGGCAGTGACATCCGGGTTCCCTAATCGAATTTGTTTCAAAATGGGAGCTTTAGGGTTTTGAATTACCTTTGCATAAGTGGAATTAGAGAGATTTTGGCCCGTAGATGTAGTCGTAGTAGGATTGTTAGTGGCAATTTCATTGCCACGCGCCGTTTCCGGCATCTCCGGCGTCCCAGGGGGACGGCGAGTGGATTGCAATCGCTGGATTGGGGCTTTTTACCATTGTCGGTGTCAGTGGTAGAGAGAGAAGAACTTTTTTCGATGCGTAATGTTAATTCATGGATAGCTCTATTCTTCGTTTTTATAATTGAAAAATAGTCATTGTTATGAGTTTCAAGTTTTATGTAGAATTTGAAACTCCATGAAAATCACTTATTTTTCAAAAACAAGGCAACAAAATGAGCAAAGGAAGCTATCTCTACCATATATATCCCTCCTCAGTAAGAGGTGTCGACGCTCAAGCCCTCGCGCGTGACATTTTCTTGTTGATGAGATGAACACCACACCTATTTTACCGTCAATAGCTCTTCTCCAATTTTTTCCGTCAATAGCACTTCATCTCCTCCATCACCACTCATGGCACCATTGCCACCATATATTCTGATTTCAACTAGCATTGAACTTTGGTACATAACATAAATTCTTATGGTCTTACACAAAGTATTGATACTGATATCCTGGCAAGGGTTCTCTTAATTTTTCTCGAATCTTGGAAAGGATTTAAAGAGCATTTGTAGTTATAATATCCCGTAATCTTTTCTTTCTTTTTGTTGAGAGAGAGTTGCCAAAACGATCATTTCAGAAGCGAAAGAGAACTTGGCTTGCTTAGCAATCAAAATTTGTGTTCTAAAATAAATCATAGACATTTGCATCATTTAAGGATAAAATAAAAACATTAAAGTTAATGTTAAGTTGTTTCTAAATAGGACATTAAATTCTTTTCAAACAGACCATAAAGTAAAGTATGATACACATAAAAAAAAGGGCAGCCAGCGCACAAAGCATTACGGCGTTATCAGAGTACGGGGAAGGGCCACATCTCAAGAGGTGTGATGTAGATACCTACCAAATGCAAGAATTAGTGGCTGCTTCCATAGCTCAAACCCGTAACCTATAGGTCATACGAAAATAACTTTACTATTGCACCAAGGCTCCCCTTTAGTATAAAGGCAGTCTGCACCAATCTCCCAATATTCGATGATCCGGAAGGGTCGACCAAGGCTTTGTCACAGACAAATTTACCTCGCATTTCGTATTTAAGAGACTTTTTTCACAGGCTCCAAACTCGTGACCTCTTGCTTAGATGCTCCCCTTAAAGGTGACACACATAAATTGGAATATAAGGGATATATATATATATATATATATATATATATATATATATATATATATATATATATATATATATATAAGTATATTATTCTTATAAATTTCAATTTTGAATTTAATTGACTTGCAGCTCATTCATTCTGCTCGCGAAAATTCATGTGATGGCCCAAGAAGATGTACTACCAATTGCAAAAAAACTATTTCAAGATGATCCAACTTGTGGGAAACCTTGTAATACGATGGATGATTGCTCTAATGGTTGGTTCTGTCAGGCCTGTTGGAATTTTAGAAAGACCTGTGGGCCATTTTTGGGGATGCCATAGCCATGGGCATGTAATTTCAGTATTATCTTATTTTCAACATTTAGTCACTTATTAGATATATAAAAATAACAAGCGACGGGAAGTGTTGTTCAAAGAAAAATGTATGATGGATTCAGACTCTGTTGCTAAGAAATTAAATCTTGGTGTAATGTGTTCATCATTTAAATAAAAGATCATCCAATGTGTGGTGATATATGTTTCCTTCGCTTTTATCTCCCATTGAAATCATTTTCCATTCATCTTACCTAAGTGCGGTAAAATTAAAAGTGATTTACAAGAAATGTCTTGAAATTGGATGTTCTTGAATTTTTTATCACGCTTGACTCAAGGTAAAACTTCAGGTTTAACAAGTTTCGTCTCACAGACAGAACTTTTAACCTTTGACCTTGAAAGTTTGCCAACGAGGCAAGCGGGGTTCAAAAGTTCAAGACCATCCATTTTCAAGGTCATTGGGTATAATTTCCCGATTTTGTTCTGTCCATTCAGTTCTTTTAAAAAATGGGGTGATTTGGACTAAATATGTAGTCCAAATAAACCCATAAAAAATCTTGTTAAATATTTATATTTACATATAGTCCTAATAAAGATAAAAAGGTTCTACTAAGTTTGTTTGGTAATAAAAAAAATTAAATACAAAAAAAAAAAAAGATTCAGTAGGAGTTGGCTATGTCATGCTGTCTTATATGGCCCATTGTTTAGCCAATTTTGATCAAATTTATCTCAACTCAAATACGTAACATTTTAAAAAAAAACATCTATTTATTAACTCAACTCATCTCCAAATCTACAGTTGTTGTAACACTTTTCTCCTAAGAAAGCTTCATGTTTGAAATTTGTGAACTTCATCTTTTGATAATTGTTAAGACCAACACAAATTCCTCTACTTTATCCTTCTTTTTTGAATTCGTTAGAGGGTTTCTTCGTTCGAGGAATAAGCCTTACTCGCTAAAAAATATTAGAAGTAAATAATTTAGATCTTACAAACTCGAGGGAGTTAAAGAATATTATCTGAGAGTTTTGTAAGCATTCTATTTAGTATCTTTTAAAAGTACATCTAAATCTTGTAAGTCATGTACTGTTGTACGACTATTAATTTTGCAAAGTGTCTCTCGTAAGAAAACAAAAATAAAAACTAATGGACCTAGATCTTTGAATATTGAACCAAATTGAACATCGTCAATGTGATATTTTAAGAAAAGTTGCATTACATAAGAAGTATGAATTGTCACTTGTGTAAGAAAAATTGAAGATAGAGCTAGTGACTAGTGAGTACACAACAATTACCATAGCTCTAGACAGATCCTTGACACTCTTTTTATTGCTTCCTTCAACCTGTTAATAGACTAACATCTTTTACCTTCGAAAAAAAAAAAAAGACAATCCATTCGTACTCTCATAACTCAAGTTGAATAACTTTTACACAGTTCAAAGAATAATCTTTCGGCAATTTCATTTATTGAGCGGCCTTTCTACGCATGAGACAACATCATGCAAAGAATATGATAATGAGATAAATACATGAGACAGATTTCAATTCATGTAATGGAGTAAATAAAATTACCTGATATCTCCTCGTGTGGCATGGTTGATAAACCTAATGACCATTAAAGAACCAAATGAGAGAACAAAACTTTGAGCATTTTATGATTGTTCTTTGCAATACTTTGTCTTGTCGATCAATCTGTGATCAGGGTGAAAATGGAGAGATATCTTTAACTAAAACATCCTACAAAGCGGTCGAAACTTTTCTAGTGTTGGTTGAGAAGTGCAAGAATTCTAGAACGGAAAGGAATCGATGAAAAATCAAAGTCCTAAAGTAGAAAAATAATTAAATGACTATTCCTAAAGATCACTGTCTTCCATTGGTAAAAAAAAAAAAAAAAAGGAGAGAAATTAAGGGACTAAATAAAATATATAAAGAGTTAAACACATTCAAAATACAAAATTTAGAGACTTGAAAAAAGAAAAAAGAGGAGAGGTAAGAGAGATGGGGAAGAAAAATATTAGAATAATTAAAAAATGCACAGTGTCTGTGCAATCAGGGAACTCGATCCCCTTGTCAAGTCGTTGAAAAGAAAAAATGAAACCAGTTGTTACTTTATGTACTACCTTATGATCAATATGGACAAAAAGAACCTATAGCTCTCATGCTCACTTGTTACTTACAATTCATTTATTGTGCTCAAATAAATATGAATGCGCATCGCGCGGGTACGTATATTAGTACTCATTAAAAAAAAAAAAAAAAAAATCTTCTAGAACCATCACATTCTCCCTCGTGCCCTCTGTCAAATTAACCCACCACCAAAACCCATACACTAACCAAAGAAACAAATGGAGCCATTACCAATTCTGACAGGTAACATTATCCACTCATATTCAGCAAGCATAGAAGGAATGGAGAGCTAATCGGTAACAGAAAAAAACTTATCATAGGGGATCTCGAATTTACTCCATATTTCACCAAAACCACTAAAGTGGTGAATCATATCCTAATGGAGATAAGATTTTGTAGTTAGCATCACTCTGAAATGATATTATTGTACTTTGTTTGAACTTTACCTCGAAACTCAAGGTATTAACTAGGGGTGTACAAAGTAAACCGACAAACCGCACCAAACCGATAAACCGAGAAAAAAACCCGATTAGTGGTTTGGTTTGACTTGGTTTGGTGTTGGAAAACAAAACCCGACCATAATTGGTTTGGTTTGGTTTTAGCTAAAAAAAGTCAAACCGAACCAAACCAACCCGACATTACATGTATTCAATTTTAAAAATATTTTATACATAAAAATATTTATTTGTAATGTAATTTATAAATATTTCTTAAATTTTTTCGGTAGTTTTTAATCTATTATCATATTATTCAAGCTTGAACTTAGAATTTTGAATGTCAATAAGTTTTATATCCTATGGATGTTAGTGACTCATATAAAATCCAAACCAAAACCAACTCAATACTACTACTAACAAAAGAAATTCAATTTACCACTAGGAATGACAATAATGTTGGATATCTATTCTTTAGTTTTGCATAATTGGTTTAGAGAGTGAAAATACATAACTTAAGTTTTTTTTTGCTTGTCATGTAATTAATACTTATTAGCCGTATTTATTTTAGCATGACTTAGTATTTTTAGATCATGGTCATTTTCTTTATGGCTTATTAATTAGCAATATTTATTTTAACCCATTTTATTATCTTTTGTTGAATATTTTAATACAATGTCATCACTCTTCTCACATTTTGTGTTATTTTCTTATGAAACACCTTAATTATATAGTCGTATCTTACTAGGACTAAAGAAATATTTGAAGTAAAAGTTATATGTTTTGTATCAAGACTATTCCGACAAAAAACCCGAAAAACTCGAGAAAACCGAATAACCCGAGAAAACCCGAGGTTGAAAAACCCGAATTTTATTGGTTTGGTTTGGTGTATAAATTTAAAAACCCGACGCAATTGATTTGGTTTGGTGCTTAAAAAATCCGAACCAACCCGGTCCATGTACACCCCTAGTATTAACCCTACCACGTTGTTATCCCGGGATCGTCGAACAAAAGATTTTGCCTTCAACAAGCTCAATATCAATCAACAAATACAGTATTTTGTGGAATCCGATCCGAGTTGCGCCAACATTACTTCAGAAAAATGATGGGGAAATTGGGGATAAGAAACATACCTGATTCAAGCTTTGATTTGAACTTTACCGCGGAGAAATGTTCTGAGACGAAAACCTGAGAACCCGGCATTACTGCTAAATAGGCAATCACTTGGCCGCCTTTTTTCTTTCTTTCTTTTCTCACATTTTTCTATCATTCTTATTTTTTATATTGCCCTAGGCTAAGGCATTTGGAATGGAAAGTCTAAGGGGCTTACTGAAGCTCAAAAGAACCCCTATCAGGATCATATAGAGTTTGTGCGCAACACTAATGACAGTTACATACAGTGTGTTGGACCTAATTGTTGTTGATACCTCGCTTTTGAATGACTGCAGAGTTCGGGAATTGCAATAGATTTTTACTGTTTCTCCTACGGATCCCATCATGCCCTACTCCATCGACCACTCTTGGTGCGGAATTAGCACTAGGGGACATTTTATGCAAGACGGTGCTGTTGCCATGCATTACACTACCTAGAGTTCAAATTTTTTTTTGAAGAACCTTAGCATCTTCAAGAGAGCCATGCACTTTCGGGCTACCCTTATGAAGACGGAATACTTCTCCCAGATCAAATCAACCATGGCTCGGAAGGAGTTGTAGAATGGGTATGCAACATCATACCTTGGATACAAGCATTACATGGGAAAAACCATTCCGAAGTATTACAAGAACTAGTTAATTTACCGCGGTCATAAGAGACATCTTTACATTTTTAAAATATATAAATTTGTAAATATAGTCAAAATATAAGAGATAAAGTATTAAGCACAATGATTAAAAAGAACTTTTGACATTGAAAATTAAGTTACTATGTTACAACTTTCCTTGCGTCCAATGAATTCAATATTCACTGTATATATAAAAGCATGAAAATTCCCTTTTCTTAAGGTGTGTTAACTAAAGAATGATACACATCCAAAATTTCAAAAAAGAATGATACATATAATTTGCTTGGAGTATGTAATACATTGGTTTTTCTTTCAACAAAAGTTACAAAACTTCTTCGTTTCTTGTCACACAATTTGTAAACCTTTTATAGTCTCTGCAATTTTTATGGCAGGACTGTTCTCTATTTCACTAGTGTCTCACATTGGCAATCGTTGATTGTTGCTTTGGAGGGTTATATTTGAATGTACAGCTATAGACCTACACAAAAATCATTATATGATTAATAAGTTACAATAACAACAAATATGTATGATTACAATATAAATTTGCTCTATATCCAACATCGAAATAGCAAGCAAAAATCAAAAGAAGTTCTATACTTCATGGAAAAGGTAACCGGAAAGAATTCTCTATCAGCATATTCAATTCTGGATAAACCTTACAAAAAATGTAAAATGTGCATAAAATCGAACACAATATACATATGAACATCAAGTGTAAAGTTGATATGATTTTCCTGGAAAGCACCTGCATTCCAGTAGATCAAATGCGTGTGATGTAGGCACATGAAATTTGAAGCAAGCTATTGGAGCAACATGTCTTGTGTGTCTCTTGTGTCATGTTGCCGATAGCTCCAAATGACCTTAAACGATCTCTCCTAAGGTCTCGACTGAACAAATTAATCTTCCCAAGCTGACTTTGTTAGTAAAAAACTTAAAAATAGAAAGTGAACGCAACATGCTAGTATTTTTTGTTCAAGCAATTAATTTCAGTATACATGGTATTAACACATCATATTAAGTCTGGTTCCAAATTAAGTCTTCGGCTTCAAAGATTTACGTTTGTACTGGAATAAAATTAATTAGAAAATACTGAATAAATATTGAACAAAAAATAAAAATAAAGGAAGGAATCATAGTTTTCTGCTTGAAATCCTTTAAACTTCTAGGTTTGACTTCTCATTTTTAACATGGTGTCAATATAAGTTCGAACGCCGCCATTCGGCCTATCAACAATCTACCGATCCTTTGATCTTTTAAATCTTATATGTGAATGGAGTACCAATAATTTTTCTCGCTTGTCTACGTAACTTGTCCAACTCTAACCCATAACTAAATCTAAGACATGCATCTTGACATAACTTCCATCAATTAGAAAATGATTGAGATCATCACACACCTCACTCCCAGAATAGGGAGACTCCAAGCAACATCCTTCCGGGTTTACTACAGATTTCATTTAGAAAATAGTTAAACATTCTAAAGCTACTACTAGGATGTCAATCTCCACAATTTATATTTAATTGGACATATCAGTAAGCTACCGGAACACCACCATTTTTTTTTCTGGTAACCAAAGCCTCACTAAGTTAACCTTGAGAAAGAGTGGACTTAAAGTAGACCATATGCTTACTTTTTTTTTAGACTAGTAACATAGACCCTATGCTGGCTCTAAAGAAGCTGGCTAAACCATTTACTCTTTCATTACGTGGAAACGCGTTCATTGGAAAGGAAATGTGTTGTTCTCCACAAGGTTTTTCCATCCTCATGTCACGCCCCGAACCATTTCTTGGGCGTAACACGGCACTCGGTGCCTGACTGCATGTGACCGAGCGAACCACATGGCTTGCTGAATCAACATGGGGTATAAACATAAGCGGAATATAACATGAAACATGATGAGCCTTAACAAAACATGAGAAGTGATAATATATTTAATAAAACACTTGTATAAAAAGTGAATACGGAAATATCATGAACTAAGCCAAAGATGGCTACACAACTCTGAGTATTACATAACTGACTGACTAGTCTATGAAACCTCTATCATGAATCTGAACTGTAAAACATACTTGCTAGGACAAGGCCCCCAGCATACCTTAACTTGCTAAACATGACATGAAAATAAATAAGGATAACACCCGATGGGGCTCACCAACAAGCTGATACGAGCAAATCCTACTGAGCAGATGCGGCGTCCTGTAAATTCGTACCTGCATCGTGAAATGCAGGCCCCCGGGCAATAGAAAAGGGACGTCAGCACATTGAATGTACTGGTATGTAAAGCAACTGAATGAAATAAGCATGGTACATGAAATAACATGATAAGAGCTGAAACTAAAACTTAAACCTGGTCATGAGCATGAACATGAATACATATGTAAATAACATGAGTAAAAATATTTGTAGGAGAGCATTAGTATAACAGACATGTAACCACCATGTTGACATGTGGCGTCTAATCTCTGCTCAATCAGCTAAGCCATCTTATACCTTGCCGGGTACAAGACATGAACGTGACATGAATGGATCCATTTCCCTCAATAGGGAATATATGAAGGAATCGTCCTTTTGGGCGGAGCGATCCTTATCCTACATTGACATACGTAGTTTCAGGTATAAAACCTTCTTGGTAATATTAAATATCAACATACACTCCATACAAATAATGACGCCATATCTTAAGTGCAAAAACCACGGCTGCCAACTCTAATTAAGTCATAAGTCAGATAATTCTTTTCATGAGCCGTAAGCTAACGAGATGCATAAGCTACAACCTTACCATGCTACATTAAGACACATCCGAGACTAATTCCCGAAGCATCACAATAAACCACAAACCCTTCTGTTCTTTCTGGTAGCGTCAAAACTGGATCAGAAGTCAATCTCTTCTTCAACTCTGTTCACATGCATCTCACCATTAAGATTTGACTTTCTTCTGAGTCAATTTAGTCAATGGAGCTGAGATAGAGGAAAAGCCCTCTACAAACCGTATATAAGAGCCTATCAGACCTAAGAAACTTCTGATATCTGATGTTGAGGTGGGTCTGGGCCAATTCTTCACAGCGTCTATTTCTGAAAACCGACTTTCACACCTTCACCTGAAATTGGCCTCAGAATGCCACCGACTTAAGACAAAACTCACACTTTGAGAATTTTGTAAAAAGTTTGCGATTCTTAAGAGTCTTCAACACTATTCTGAAATGTTCTGTATGATTAGCCTCAATACGGGAATATACCAGAATATTATTAATGAAAACAATGACGAATAGATCAAGATAGGGCTTGAAAACCCTGTTCATAAAGTCCATGAAAGCAGTTGGAGCATTTGTCAATCCAAAGGACATGACAAGAAATTCGAAATGACCATAACGAGTCTGAAAGCGGTCTTAGGAATATCAAATTCCTTAACCTTTAACTGATGGTAACTTGATCTGAGGTCAATCTTGGAATAACACTGGGCACCCTGAAGTTGATCGAATAAGTCATCGATTCTGGGGAGAGGATACTTGTTCTTAATGGTGACCTTATTCAACTGACGGTAATCTATGCACATGTGTAAGGATCCATCTTTCTTTCGGACAACAAGACCGGTACGCCTCAAGGTGAGACACTTGGTCAAATAAATCCCTTGTCAAGAAGATCTTTCAACTGAACTTTTAATTCTTTCAACTCTGCTGGAGCCATTCTATATGGCGGAATAGATATCGGCTTAGTGCCGGGAAGTAGATCGATTCCAAAGTCAATCTCCCTATCGGGAGGGACTCCGGGTAGATCCTCTGGAAAGACTTCTGGAAACTCATTGACAATAGGTACTGATCAGAGAGCTGAAGTCTGGACATTTGCATCCCTGACTCGAACTAGGTGATAAATACATCCCTTGGTAATCATCTTTCTGGCTCTAAGATACGAAAAAAACCTACCCCTAGTTACTACTAAATTATCCTTCCATTCTATAAGTTCGTCGGAAAAATTAAAACTTAATATTTTGGTTCTACAACCCACTGAAGCATTAAATGATTCTAGCCAATCCATGCCCATGATTACGTCAAAGTCTACCATCTCTAATTCTACTAAGTCTGCTATAGTTCTGCGCCGATAGACCATAACCGGACAACCCCATAAATACGTTTAGCTATAACTGACTTTCAACCTGGAGTGGAGACCTCAAAGGGTTCATGAAACTTTTCTTGTTCCATCCCGAATTTCTTAGCAATAAAAGAAGTTAAGTATGATAGGGTAGATCCGGGATCCATGAGAGCATAAACATCATGAGTGAAGACGGTTAGCATGCCTGTGACCACATCTCCACTGGCCTCTGTATCTTATCGACCTGCCAGTGCATACAAATGGTTCTGACCACTGCTCGTATTGCCGGGCTTTACTGCTCCACGTCCCTGCTGGGCCTGATTGTTACGAGAAGCTGTTGAATTTGTGGACTGAGCCACATTGCCTCCGGTACCTTGCCTAGCTGACGGATAATCTCTCTGAATATGGCCCTTCTGGCCACAACCATAGCATACATCCATACCCATACGACACTCACCTGGGTGTCTCTTACCACACTTGCCGTAAACCGGATTAGTATAAGCCTGCTGACCCACACTAGCCTGAGAGTAGGAACCTGCTGGTCTGAAATTCTATTTCTTCTGGTCATTCCTGAACTGTGGGGCTGGGGCACTGGCTGCGGATGGAGCTGGTCCTGCTGACCTGTTCTTAAAGAATTGTCTACCTCCACTCTGATTAAAGTTACCTAAAGACTTGGCCTTCTTGTTGAATTCCCTATCCTTCGCTTCTCGCAAAGGCTTCTTCTTCCTTCGCTCTCGCATTACCTTGCACAAATGCTAATAAATTGGAGATAGTCATCTTGTCATTTTGAGCAGCCGTATTAGCATCCCTGTGTAATTTAGGTTTAAGCCCGAGCACAAACCTTCTAACCACGACTCTCATATCGGGAACCATATGGCGAGCATGTCTGGATAATGACACAAATTTGAGATAATATTTCTAAACAGTCATGTTATTTTGCCTTAACCTTTCGAACTCCATAGCTTTTGCTTTCCTGGTCTCAATTGGCATGAAGTGGTCAATGAAGGCATCAACAAATTCATCCCAAGTAGCGGGAAGTGCATTCTCTCCTCGGGACTGTTCCCAAGTCTCATACCATATGTGAGCCATATCCTGTAACTGATAGGCTCCAAACTCTGCTGCATCTATTTCCATGGCATGCATACCACGGAATACCTTCTGCAACCCATTAATATAATTTTGCGGATCCTCTTCATTCTTAGACCCCGTGAACACTGGAAGCTTCATAGGAAGAAACTCTTGGGTTCTAGAACTGGTTGACCCACCACTAACACCTGAGCTAGGAGTCGTCTCCCGTCGCTGCCCCTGGTTAGCAACGATCTGAGTGAGCAACTGAATAGCTCCTCTAACATCCATGTCTGAAGCATTAGGAGGTGTAGCTGTAGGAGCGGTTGGGGCTGCTGGGCCTGTAGCAGCTGTCTGAGTCTGAACGGTTTCTTCTTGAGTTGCATCAGCGGTAGCCCTCTGGCTAGTAGCTGTATTCATCTTATTGTTCTTTCTTTTCGGAGCCATTTCTGAAATACGTAATTCACACGAGTTAGGAGAATTCCTGAAAGTATTGCACTAACTCATGATCTAGAGTATGAATGAAGTGAGACAATCCTGGATGTCTTGATGGTCAACTATTTATATGTGTTAGGCCCTCACATATATAAAAGTGACCCTACTGGACACGGTTTCATAGACTCCCTAAGACACTTGAACCTAGGCTCTGATACCAAGCTTTGTCACGCCCCGAACCATGGCTTGGGCGTAACAGGGCACTCGGTGCTTGACTGCATGTGACCGGACGAACCACATGGCTTGCTGAATTAACATGGGGCATAAACATGAGTGGAATATAACATGAAACATGATGAGCCTTAACAAAACATGAGAAGTCATAATATACTTAATAAAATACTTGTATAAAAAGTGAATGCAGAAATATCATGAACTAAGCCAAAGATGGCTACACAACTCTGAGTATTGACATAATTGACTGACTAGTCTATGAAACCTCTATCATGAATCTGAAATGTAAAACATACTTGTTGGGACAAGGCCCTCAGCATACCTTAACTTGCTAAACATGACATTAAAATAAATAAGGATAACACCCCGAATAAGATGGAGCTCACCAACAAGCTGATACGAGCAAATCCTACTGAGCAGATGCGGCGTCTTGTAAATCCGTACCTGCATCGTGAAATGCAGGCCTCTAGGTAATAGAAAAGGGACGTCAACACATTGAATGTACTGGTATGTAAAACAACTGAATGAAATAAGCATAGTACATGAAATAACATGATAAGAGACTGAAACTTAAACCTGGTCACGAGCATGAACATGAATACATATGTAAATAACATGTGTAAAAATATCTGTGGAAGAGCATTAGTATAACCGATATGTAACCATCATGTTGACACGTGGCGTTTGATCTCTGCCCGATCAGCTAAGCCCTCTTGTACCTTGCCGGGGTACAAGACATTAACATGACATGAATGGATCCATATCCCTCAATGGGGGAATATATGAAGGAATCGTCCTACAGGGAGGAGCTATCCTTATCCTACGTTGGCATACGTAGTTTCAGGTATAAAACCTTCTCGGTAATCTGTGCAACTCCCAAAAACATAAACATGATATAGTTGGCTGAGAAGCCCATGAATTTCGTAAAAACATGACTTGTAGTATAACATGGATATCTTGTTTCATAATTATGAATAAAGATTATATAATTTATTTGCATGAAAACATGTAGGATATTCATGAAAGTAAGCATAATATTTAATAACTTGCAAGTAGGAACACATGGACTGAAATATATAGGTTTTCATGAATTACGGACGAATTCCCAATAGCCAAAATGGAAGATTAAGAATACAACAACGGATATATATATATATATATATATATATATATATATATATATATATATATATATATATATATATATATATATATATATTTCAAACGTGGTAAATCACGGTGCATGGACTTAGGGTTATCATGAACTTGGCTAAAAACCCTAGTTTAGTGAACTCTTGCATAATCATGGAAGAACGTGGTGTGGGGAAGAACAAAGATGTTTCCACACGCAGATAGAACCCTACATACCTGGTAATGCTCCAAAACTTGTATCAATAATCTGAACTTGAAGAAGTATCCCTAAAGCTTTTTAGTCTTGAATCCTTTAAATGGGTTTTCTTGAAAATCCTAGCTTAGGAATGACGAACTCTCATTAGATCACATGAATACATGTTAGAATTGACTTGGAATGATTGGAATAGGCTTACCTTAGTGTTTTGGATTGATGGAAGAAGAAAACCTTTGTTCTAGGGCTTGGAGAACGTGAAAAGTGGGAAAAGAATTGAACATAATGTATTTATACTTAACTGAGTCGGGGAATTATACAGTCAACTTATACGGTCTGTATAAAGTTATACGATCCGTATAAACTAACCATAGTTAACAACGATTAAAACTCTAGAAACTGGAACTTCCCAAACGAGTTTCACGGACTGAAAATATGGTCCATATAACATTATACGGTTCGTATATCATTATACGGTCCGTATCGAAGCATTTTGAAAACTTGGCAAAAACTGGGATTTTTCCCACCTACTAAACACGGTCTGAAAATACGAGCCATATTATAATATACGGTCCTTATAGATGGTCGGGAAAATGAGATTTTGTTGAACTGCAGCAAATTAAATTCCAACACTTCCCGTCTGATATTCTAAGTCCCAAATCATGAATCATAGCCTAGTTTAAAGGGATGAGGTGTTACAATATCTCGATACTATTGTGGTTGCAGATGTTTTAATTTACGAAGATATCTAAAACTCTCTTTTTCGAGTTATCAGGGTTATCGAGAATCTGTAAGGAAATCTGATTTGTCTTACATCAGTGACCGCTTATTGCTGGAATGCATATCTATGAGAGCTTCATATGGCATATACCTGTTAAGGGGTCGAAACGGTCTGATCCTATTTATTTTAGCCCATCAGTAGTGTATATTTTTTTTAAAACTAATTTGTGAAGATACGAGAGAAGTCCTAGAAAAATTTCTGTGATCGGTGATGTGCAACCTACACTAAATATGCTAGGGAAAAGTCTGTGTTGGTTGTATATCTCCTTAATTACAAGGCTTAGGTTTTTGCTATTCAACAAATTCTTGGCAAGACATATAGCACAGATGTTAAGAGTGAGTTCTCAATGAACTGTTGATGGTTTTCAAGGCGGTGAAGAGGATATGATAATTATATTCACTGTCTGTTACCCAGAGACGCCGCTCAATCTCTTTTACCCTTTCCTCTTTCTCATCGTCATCGCAGACCCATAACAAAAATTGCGCTGGATCTTTTCATTTTTCGTTTATCTCGTCCTCCATACCATGACCGACTATCGGAGCCAAAATGGTGCAATATAAAAGACACCGTTGCACACCTTCGATATCATTCACCTCCAAACCCTGAGATGAATCTTTGTTGAGAACGAAGTTCAAATGTATCCAAATACAACAACAACAACAACAACAACATACCCAGTGAATCCCATAACATGGGGTCTGGGACCAAATGTATCCAAATGTCAGTTCAAAATCAACTCACAAAGCTTCATGCTCCGAAAATATTGTAAGAACTACATGGGAGAATAGCTTTCATCACTTCCGAATTTGGAACCTGTTGTAGCTCAATGAACAACTGCTAATCCACTTTACATTTCTTGGAAAGATTTTTTGAGATTGAATTGTCAGGATGTTATTTTCTATGCTTCAAAATCAAGCTTGACTTCTCACCAATTTCTTTGAAGCTATTTATCAATTTAGTTTATCTTGAAAAAAATATATCCAGTTTTCATTGTAATGACAGTGTATCAGTTCGTTTCCCTTTTAATCTTTAGAGAACAAACATAGCATTGACACGAGTAAGGTACTAATTTGATGAACAAGATACTACATTTAAAAATGTTCCAATATCAGGAAAAATATTATTTTGTGGCCATACTAATAGGTGTTGATAAAAGTATTTATAACAAACAATTAACTACTCTTCCTGCCATTTTATTTTTGGAACAACTGGTATTGTTAGGAAACAATTAATTTATGACAAAAATATTTTTTGTTGCTAAATCTAATACTAATATATAAGTGGGGATAAGCACAGACCTCAAGGTCAACATTGCACAAATATTTGTTTTCTAAAATGAAATACCAAAATTATAGATTATTTGGAACTAAGGAATAGTTATTGTTGTTGTACATATTGAGAGATCACATGAAATATGCATGAATAGTACAATCTGTGTGTAAAGATATTTAAAATG
The DNA here is from genome assembly GCF_029784015.1 of Lycium ferocissimum. Taxonomy (NCBI): domain Eukaryota; kingdom Viridiplantae; phylum Streptophyta; class Magnoliopsida; order Solanales; family Solanaceae; genus Lycium; species Lycium ferocissimum. The sequence goes on along the minus strand of NC_081353.1, from coordinate 28,181,901 downwards.
GTACGAAAATCATTGTTAAAAAGGAATGTTTATTACTAAACTACAGTAACGTTAAACAAAATTGGAAGCATGAACTAATTTTTTTTCCACATCTCTGAGGAATTCAACTTTTGCCTCTAGAGGATGTTCATGCACCGTTTCCTTAACCATTAAACGAGCAGGCTCCGGAGGCATTAATATCGCACAGTAGAAATAAAATCTGGACAGCATTAGTAGCTTGGAGACAGGATATCTGACAATGCCCCATTTATGGTGAATAATCATGATTTGACTCGTTTTTTCTCTAAAACCATCATCCTGGGGATATTCCTCCAATTGGAAATGAAGCTTTTGGTCATAAGGTTAATATCAAATGGAGATCAATCATTCCACTTGATTTGTTCCTCGAATCACAAGATTTGGTCGCTTATAATTAACCATTAAGTTTTCTTAAATTAAAAAAGAACATAGTTTAATCAACTTGATGTGCGTGACCAAACCGTCTATTATGTCGAAGCAGTCATGCGTCGTGAACATGATATGAAATTAATCGGCAAATTGGGTATACACAACATTCCTAAATTGAATTTCGGTTCCTATTGTACTCCTACGCGTATTGCCGTAATCAAACGCCGCAACCGAGGTCTTCTAACTAAAGTGGTCAAGAAGGCTAGGATTGATTTTACTGCTCTTAGAAACACCGCCTATTATAAACAGTATAAAGATTTTGTGTAGACTTCCATCGACAACCTAATCAGACATCGAAGTGAAATTGATTTAATAAGATTCGACCTACCCTTCCTTAATGACCTCAGGTTGAGCGAAGGTGAACATATTGACGCCCTCCTTACCATTCACCAAACACGACATATGTTGGCATTCCGCATCAACCCAACTTGGAAATCCATCGATGCGCAGAAAAGCTACTTATATGAACTTGTTGGTGGTAAAATTTCTCAATCAAGGGAGAAATCATATGGCGTGAATATAGCTTTTTCCATCGAGCATGTCACTTCAGAAATGTGCATTCCAAGAGGGAGTTCTTCGCCGAGGTTAAAAAAAGACACATGAAATTGAGTTGAATGAAATCGTTAAGGTATCGTTCCATGTCTACAAAGGCTATGTCGAAGACGCGTCGAAGTCTGCTCAAGTGGAAGATAACATATTGCAGTTACGGTATTTTGCTTTGCCCGAAGCAATTCGGACCGCATTTGTACCACACATGAGAGTTCATGCCAAGTTTGACCAGTATCTGAGTGATTTGCAACTTTCCTTTAGCCACTACCTGGAAAAGTTTCAAGCTTTGGATGCTCGGCAATACTCCGGAGCTAGTGTAATCCACGCAGTCTAGAGATATTTACTTTTAGTATTTTATTGTAGTTTTTGTTTTTTGTTTTTTTTTTGTGAACCAGTTGTAATTAAAAAAAAAATTACTTTTGCCTCTAGAAATGAAGAATATTCTTTATATTTGTCTGAATATAACACGTTGTGACAAATATAATCGAACATTGAGAATTACTTGTCTCAAGATAGGAAAATCAAAGAACATATAAATTGTTATTAAATTCTTAAATACTCTCATATTATTTATTTAAACATATTACTAATATTTAATTGTGAAAATTTATTTCGCTATGCTCATAAATAAATAAGAACTTTAAGGGTTAAGTTTACAAATGGCCTCCATAATTGGGTGGTCTTCATATTTTGGCCTGCTTAACAAAAATTTTAAAAAATAATCCTCGCTTCATAAAATTAGCCAGGCTAAGCTTTTGTTGTTAATTGGGCATAACTTGTGGACATGATTAATTTTGCCTATAAGGGAGCAGTTCAGGATATTCCAAGACAGAGAACCTGCTCAATTGAGGAACGTGCAATAATTTTTTTGCCGCTTGCCAAAAGTACTTTCACAACAATATCTAATATATGGCAACAACATTTTTTTGTTAATACCTTCACTAAAAAGCTGAAAATTCAGGTAGCCAACCAACTGAGATCCCCCACATTTTTTTATGTTGATCGTTTTCAAGGCGGTGAAGAGGATATAATAATTATATCCATTGTTCGCTACCAAAAATAGAGGCACTGCTCAGTCTCCTTTCCCCTTCTCATCGTCACCGCAGAACCACAGCGAGAATCTCGCTAGTTCTTTTCCTCTTCCGCTCATATCCTCCTCCACGCCATGACAATTGTTAGAGCCAAAACGGTGCATAATCAAAGACATCATCGCACGGCTTCGATCCTACTAGCCTGAGATGAATCTTTGATGAGAACAAAGTCCAAATGTCAGTTCAAAATAAATCTTTAAACGGAAAAGGGCCAAAAAGATGGTAAGAACTACATGGGAGAATAGTTCTCATCTCTTTTGAATTTGGAACCTGTTGGAGCTCACTGAACAACTCATTATCCACATTGGACTTCCTTGGAAAGATTTTTGGAGATTGAATTATTAGGATGTTATTTTTCTATGCCTCAAGGTACTAATTTGCTGAACAAGATACTACATTTCAAAATGTTCCAATATCAAGAAAAATATAATTTTATGGCCATAATAATAGTTGTTGCTAAAACTCTTCATAACAAACAATTAGCAACATCAGTGACCGTTTACTGTTGGAATGCATAGCTACGAGAGCTTCATATGGCATATACCTGTTAAGGGGTCGAACAAGTCCGATCCTATTTATTTTAGGCCATCAGTAGTGTATATTTAAATTTTAAAAAAAAAAAAAAACTAATTTGTGAAGATACAAGAGAAGTCCTAAAAACATTTTTGTGATTAGTGATTTGCAAAATACACTAAATATGCTAGGGAAAAGTTTTTGTTGGTTGTATATCTCCTTCTTTACATTGCTTAAGTTTTTGCTATTTAACAAATTCTTGGCAAGACATATAGCACGGATGTCAATCATGACTCCTCAGTGAACTTTGATGGTTTTCAAGGTAGTGAAAAGGATGTGATAATTATATCCACTGTTAGCTACCAAAAATAGAGACACCGCTCAGTCTCCTTTCCCCTTTCCCCTATCTCATCGTCACCGCAGAACCACGCGAGAATCTCGCTGGTTTTTTTCCTGTTGATTACATCTGCCAAAAGAATTCCATATGGGTGTATTAATGAGTAACTCAGAGACATTACTGTGAAGTCCCTTTTTCTGTTGGATTCGCCTCTGATTCCAGACACATTATGAAGTATATAATTGATTATTTCTTTTTGAAACTATAAGAAGAGTGGAGAAGTAACGTTGACGACTTTTCTTTCCGTTGTAGTTTATAGGCAAAGAATCGCGCAATTTTCAGTATTTGAACTAAATTGGGCTCCATCACTATGCATGATGAAGAATTGTTGAGATAAGATCGGGACAAATTTGAGCAACGGTAGATTTATAAAAAAAAAAAAACTATCAAAGAATTAAAAAAGCAAAAAAACTCGGTTAAAAGGCAAGTTCGATTTGTCCCAGTTAATTTGAAGTTGTCAAGCCATTATAGCTTTTTGAACTTGCATAATAAATTTCCCAAATGACTATTAATAGCAAAAAAAGTTTAATCTAAATTAGCTCGTTCAGATATATACATAATCTGAACACCATGTATACAAGAGATGTACATAAAATACAAGAATAGATAGCTGACAACACTCATCCATGAAAATATATATCCGTAAGCTTAGCAATTGAAGCTTTTTTATGGGCATAAGTTTGAAAATCTAGTGTCACTAACACCGGAATCTTATGGTTAGGACCAGAGCCACAAGCAGGGAAAATAAATAAGCTCCAGATGGCTCCAGGATGCACTATATATATATATATATATATATATATATATATATATATATATATATATATATATTCTCTATTACCTTGTCTTTCACAGTTTTATTTCTTTCTTGTTCAAGTGCAAATGAATCTGAAAGCTAAAGAGTGTTATTCTTTACAAAAATTAGCCCATTCCTCATACATCTATATTTTGAATGTCCCTTACTTTCATTTAAGTAGATCATTCTATATTGCCCACTATAGTTGGTACATAAAATGACTAAATTCTGTCAACTATACTGCATAATAAAGTTTCATGAACAAACACATTGAATCCCAGAATATAAGGTGGCCAATCACAAACGCTACTTTCTGCCAAAAGGATACTCCAGCTCATTTAATTTTTCGATATAGAGGAGTTAGCACACGTCACACAAATTCAACCATACAGATGTAAGATGTTTTGACCTATAGATATTTCTTATACTAGGCTGCTTTGGTCGTTTAAGACAAGTACAGTGAATCTAATATTCATAGTGTGTATTACTCTACCAGTAGAGTGTCTAAGTAACATAGTTTATAGTGCAATTATTGTTCAAATTACAGCTATATAAATACATGTTCAATGTAATTGATGAAGCTTTTGTCCGTAAACTTGTTTCCATCCAAGTCAGTAACATGGAAAATGTAGATTAAAATAAATTGAGTGAATAAATAAAATTCAAAGACTCCATCAAAAGGTGGCTTACCATAAAGTGGGTGGCATTTGAACTTTCAAACCGGCATTGTTGATCATGATACTGCATTAGAAGAGATGAAGGCTAAAAGAGAATAGTGTTTCAAGAAAAAGCGGGAATTTCAAGAGATGCTTGATTGCTAAAATTAATAAAATCAAGGCGGAAATGTGATTATATCAAACTACAGCAAAAAGATTAAAGAATCGTGCAACTTACTAAAAGGAAAATTTGAGGATTAGGAGCAGGGCGTGTGCTATATCAAGGCAATGTCCTCCAAAAACAGAAATGATATTTGTTTGTTTCCCACGAGTCTATAAATATTTTCTGCATTTTACATTAAAAAGACAAGCTACGCCACTACAAGTAAGCCATCATAGTAGATATACAGACAAACTCCACAATCGTTCAACCTTTCAATACTTCGATTTTAAAAGAAGTCACAACTTATTCAAATTGAACAAACACATTTTTGTCTTCTTCTGCCTTATAGATGGTCTGAGAACTGAGAGAACCTTGTCCAATACATCACATGTTTCAGGTCAAATAAAACTTAAATCTCAAATTAATCAACAAATTTCACATTTAACTGTGCACAATAAATGCATGATATATACGAAAGATAAACCAAGCATGAAAGCCAACCTGTAAATTTGAAAAAGAGAATCATGAAAGAAAACCTAAAATTGTGGAAAAGGGAAAAAGGGAATTTACCTTGGGCAAGGGAGAGATGGAAGAGGATGAAGCAGCTGGCAGGGGATGTGTTGTAATGGATGAGGAAGAGGCAGTGAAGCGTGTTTATTCTGTTTGAGAAGAGGTAGAGAAGCGGTGTATATTTGAGTTATCGAAGCGGCATTTTTTATTTACGTAAACTCTTTTTGTTTTACAGAAATTTGCCAAAATATTATGGTAAAAGATAAATGTAATTCCTGATTTCTTATTGCGCCACGTCAACGGGCCTTTGTCATACTTTTATATAGATATATAGATTTAATTTATCTTGAAAAAAAATATCCACTTTTCACTGTAATGACAGTGTATTAGTTGGTTTCCATTTTAATCTTCAAAGAGCAAACATAGCATTGACACGAGAAAGATACTAATTTGCTTGATACTACATTTCAAAATGTTCCAATACCAAGAAAAATATAATTTCATGGCCATTTTAATAGTTGTTGCTAAAAATCTTCAATACAAACATTAACTACTCTTCCTGCCATTTTTTTTTTTGGCAACTGATATTGTTAGGAAGAAATTAATCTATGACAACAGTTATTTGTGTTGCTAAATATTTTCATATGCCACAATGGTATAAACTTTCATCCACAAAATATAACTTATGGCAATAATTTATGTTGTTGCGGTAAGCTAACTTTTGGCAACAACATTTTTTGTTGTTGCAAAAATTTTTGCATCGCAGTTATTGCAACGATGTGCAATAATTTTTTTGTCATTGCTAAAAGTGCTTTCGCAACAATATCTAATATATGGCAAAAATATTTTTTGTTAGTGAGGAATCGAACCTTCATTAACACGATGAAAGTTCAGGTAATCAACTAATTGAGCTACTAAGGATCCTCCATATTTTTTGTTGGCATATGCCTTCTTTATTGTAGTGATAATTTGGTTGTTAAATTTTACAGTAGTGTTTGTTGAATAATGTTGTTAATGTAATTTAATAGATTCTCATATTAATGAAATCTTTGGTTTTATTATCATTTTTGTCTGTTTATGATTGTGCATGCCAAAAAGTTCCAACAGTGTGCATCTGAAGATTCTTATTTCATTTGTTAATTTCTTTTATTTTTGTGATTGGAAGTAGTAGTTGATATACTTATTTTTGCTATTGTTAGGCCTTTTCTCTTTACAAGTTTAAGAATTATTTTTAAAATTCAAATTTATAAGTATGACTGTTTTGAAATGGAGAAGATTGAGTTGGATTTAACAGAATATAGAATAAAGAACAAGGAAAAATGTCTAAAAATACACCCCAATCTTTGCCCGAATTTGTTGTAACACATCTAGCCTTAACGGGGGTCCTATTACCCCTCTGGGTATATTTTTAAGGAATTTCTTTGGCATTTATCGAGTGAGCTGGATAACAATTCAAACATGTGCTAAACAAAATGCCAAAAACAAAGGAGTCCAGTAATTTTCAAGTCATTTCACTCTTCAAACAAAACAAAAAATTAAAATTCTCTCCTACACTCTTAATATTTTTCATGGAGAAAGCAATTGATTCTCTTGGAATTTGATCTTGTGAATCACTATATTCTTTCATAATCAAGTCTTGGCTTATGTCGCGTTGGATTTTGGTTTGATTTTTCCAGATAAATACCAAAGAAATGCTTTAAAAATATATTTAGGGGGATAATAGGACCACCGTAAAGGTTAGGTGTGTTACGACAAATCGGGGCAAAGGTTGGGGTGTATTTTAGACATTTTCCCAAAGAAAAATAATAATTTGTATATAAAATAGTCCCAAGGTTTTGAGAATTTTCCTGGACATTTTCTTGCAAATTTACTGGGGATGTTTTGCGGAATATTTCTTGCGGATTACTCCCATAAAATTCATTTTGATCAAATTGACAAAATTTCCGAGGAATTTATTTATGGATTTTCTTGCGGATTTCCCCATGAAAATTCCTTTTTTTAATTAAAAATTGTTCAAAAAATTCGCACGTAAACTATTTGGGGATTTAGGCAAGTAACTTACCTACGAATTTGAAAATCCGTAGCTAATAATTACCAAGGAAGGTTTTTCCTTTGAATTGTTTTGCATAAAATTTGCGGGTAACAAGTTTCTAGCATATTTTTCCCTAAAATCAACAGAAATATTCTTGTGTAATATGTACTTTTCTAGTAGTCGAGCACCAGTTATTTATGGGGGTTTATAGGGGGGTATTCATAGTGAGGAAGATTATCCTTATATGGCTCAATATTATTGCGGTTGCAAATTTACTAATTTACGAAGATAGCCAAAACTCTTTTTTTTCGAGTTATCAGGTTATTGAAAATCCGAAAGAAAATCTGACTTGTCTTACATCAATGACCACTTACTGTTGGAATGCATATCTATGAGAGCTTCATATGGCATATACATGTTAAGGGGTTGAACTGGACTGATCCTATTTATTTTTGCACATCTGTGGTGTATTTTTTGAAAAACTAATTTGTGAAGATACAAGAAAAGTCCTAAATCAAATATTTGTACATATTTAATAATTTTTTAACACAAATACACTGTTAGAGCAAAAATTATGGAAGTCAATATAACCCCTATCAGGGCTTCTAGCTCCGCTCTTACTCGAGACAATATTCTGGACTTTGAACTTATAAAAGTGATACTTCATGATGGTCTTACCGTGTTTTAGCTAAAGATATTATAGCTACATTTTATTTTTATCTTAAAAATATCTATTTTTCTCTTAAAAATATCTATTTTTCATTATTTTATAAAAACTGACTATTTTTCAATTACACAACTCAAAAAGTGGCCAATCCGGCTATTTTCACAAAATTTTAGCCAGTAGAAAGTTGTTGAAGTGTGATTCAAAACTCTAATGAGTAGGACTGAGTAAATAGGGATATGGGTAGTTTGGTAGAACTAAGTTAAGTAGTTTTCTATATTTAATCAAATTTAATTAGTGTTGTTGATGAAGTGTCGTAGTGGGTTATAGGGTCTATATTTTAGGAGTATTTGTTTATCTCTTAGCCTATATATTATGTGGGCATATCTTGTAATCAATATACACGTTAACCAAAAATTTTAAAAAAAAGGTTCAACAACTTTATTTCTTTTTCTCATTTTTGTAAGTCTTCTTTTGCTCTCTGTCCAACAATTTTGGTATCAGAGCAGCAGCAAGAGCGAATTCCTCATCTAGCTTGCTCTTGTCAGTCAAGCTCTCAAAACGGATCTTGTCTAGAGCCTTTTTCTTGTCACCAGTAGCACAGTTTAGGAGGTCCTCTGTTTCCTTTCTGCTCAAGAAACCAACTAAGACTGCCTTTGTTTTTAATTTTTTTTTCCTTCATCGAAAATGAAATTACGAATCCCTTTCGCGGCTGCTTGAGATACTTCAAGAAATAATATACCACTGAAAGTGGTAAAGCCTATTATCACATTCTTTTGTACCCTAGACCCAAAAGATATTTTCGAAGACTGATCTATATTTTCCCATTGTTTCATCAAATCATTCCATGGAGTGGGTCTCGGAGTGACAGTGGCGTCGGAAAAATGGTATTTTTGGATATGATTTGGGCGGCGAACAAGGTCTCCCAACGGCCAAACAATTTTCTTGAGAATATGCTTGTATTTTAGTTTTGTTCTAGTCGAGAGAGATTTGCAACAAAAAGTTTGTTTCTGCTACCAAGGAAGGTCTCAAGCTTGATGAGAGTAAAGATAAGAAGAAAAGGCAGGAAGAATTAAAGGCAAAGTTCGAGGGACTGTGCAAGGTCATGAAGAGTCTTTAGATGAGATTATTCCATTAAGAAGATAAACAAGGCCTAAAAAGCCAAATCCCAAGTATGTTAATAATATTTCTGCGACTTGTCAATTTACTCTTGTTGTTTTAGATCCCACAAATTATGAAGAAGCAGCTGAAAATGAAGAATGGCAGAAGGCGATGGTGGAAGAAATGAAATCCCTCGAAAAGAATGGAACATGGGAAATGATGGAGTTACCAAACGGAAAAAATGCAATTGGCTTGAAGTGGGTATTCAAGACAAAGTTGTTGCAGATGGCAGCCTACAAAAGCACAAAGCTTGGATAGCTCGGTTTTAAGGAAACATTTTCTCCGATAGCGCCACAATATGGTGTTGATTTTAAGGAAACATTTTCTCTGATAGCTCGGTTTGAAATAGTGAGGCTGGTTCTAGCATTGGATGCACAGTTGCAATGGCTAATTTATCAGTTTGATGTCAAGTCGGCATTCCTTAATGGAGACTTACAAGAAGACGTCTATGTAGCACAACCTGAAGGTTTCATAAAAAAAAAGGCAATGAAACAAAGGTGTACAAGCTGAAAAAGGCGTTGTATGGCTTGAAGCAAGCCCCTCGAGTGTGGTACAATAAGATTGACAGTTACTTTCCGAAAAAAGGATACATGAGAAGTGAGAATGAACCCACGTTATATGTGAAGAAGGAAGGTGGTGATTTCATCATTGTTTGCCTTTATGTTGATGATATCAGTTACACTAGTTCTTCTAATTTTCTTCTAGATGAATTTAAATCTCAAATGATGAATGAATTTGAGATGTCGGATATGGGTTTATTGCATTATTTTCTTGGCCTTGAAGTCCATCAAACCGAAGATGGAATATTTCTTTCACATATGCAAGAGATCTTCTCAATAAATTTGGCTTGCTTAATTGAAAGCTTGCGGCTACACCAATGAATATCAATGAAAAATTGTTGCAGGTAAATGACGAAGAGTTGACAGATCCAAGAAGGTTTAGAAGCTTGGTTGGAGGTCTAATATATTTGACGCGTACGAGACCCAATATTGCATTTTCTGTTGGTGTTATTTCCAGGTTTATGTAACAACCTTCAAAGACTCATTATAGAATAGCAAAGAGAGTTTTGCAGTACATTGTTGGAACTTTAGGCTTTGGTACTTGGTACTCAAATACCTCTAATTTCATATTGTGCGGGTACACAAATAGTGACTGGGAAAGTTCGTTGGACGATAGACGAAGTGTTTCAACAAATGTTTTCACTCTCGGCTCAAGTGTGGTGACTTGGAGTTCAAAGAAGCGACCTACAACAATATTGTAGACCTCAGAAGCTAAGTATGTGGCAGCAACCTCAGCAGCGTGTCAAGCCTTATGGCTAAGGAAAGTGTTAAAAGATCTTCAACAAGAGCAGAAGGGAGCAACGGAGATATTTTATGACAATAAAGCAACTATCTCCATGGCAAAGAACCCAACATTTCAAAGCAGGACAAAGCATATTGATATTCGTTATCATTTTATCCATGCTTTGATAGCAAAAGAGGAGATATCGTTGGAATATTGCAACACACACGAGCAGCTGGTTGATGTATTGACGAAGGCTTTATCAAAGGAGAAATTCTGCTATTTCAGAGGAGTGTTTGGTGTCTGCATTTTTGAATCAAGAGGGAATGTTGAAGTGTGATTCAAAACTCTACTGAGTAGGACCGAGTAAATAGGGATATAGGTAGTTTGGTGTAACTAATCTTTAGGTTTCTGTTAAGTAGTTTCCTATATTTACTCAAGTTTAATTAGTGTTTCTGATGAAGTGTCGTAGTTGGTTATAGGGCCTATATTTTAGGAGTATTTGTTTATCTCTTTACCTATATATTATGTGGGTATATCTTGTAATCAGTATTTACGTTAACCAAAAAAAAAAAAAGTTCAGCAGCTAGCTTTCTTTCTTTCTTTCTTTTTCTCAGTTCTGTAAGTCTTCCTTTGCTCTCCGTCCAACAAAAGTCGCAATCACCTTAATTACACATTTTGCAATTTTGTGTTCCAAAATCCGAGTATATCTTCCAATCTTTTGGGCCCAACTATTTGACCTAACAAACAAAAAAAAAATAGTGGCCCACATGTCAGGCATTCCACTCTACTCACGTTACTGCATTTAATTGAGAGACACATTTTGGTCTTAGTCCAAACCACTCTTTTGGGCCCAAAAAGCATCATCAGATAATGCAAAGATCCAGATACCTACTTCATTCATACCATTTGCTTCCAGCTTTAAATGTGTATCCATATTGTACTTTTGCCATCATTACTTTCCAATTTTAATTAAGTACAACAAACTTTTCTACACTATCACATAAACGTGACCTTAAATCACAAATAACTATTTATAATTAATCTAATTTGGTAACATAACAAATACAATAAATAACTTACCATAAGTAGTTAAAATTTACATAATTACAGTTTGTATTCAATGGAAAAATAAAATATTGGAGCACCTAACAACACATCTTTACATATCAAGAACTTTGAGATTGCCCTGCTTCTCCTTTCAGCTTAGAATGCCTAATGCGTATAATTTAATGCTAGAAGCTAACTGCCATAAGCTCACCCCTCGAGTCTAGCTTCAAGCGCAGGAGGCCAAATGCCAGACATCCCGAGTGAGGAGATTTGTCTGTTTTTGGTACTTCATTAAGATCTTCTAAAATAAAAAGCACCGCTTAAGTTTTTTTTAACTTTAAAAAAAAAAAAAAAGACGTTTACGTATATATCTCTGTATATAAATTAGATAAAAGAAAAAGAAAAATGAGATGTGATTTCCAATCCTTGGAGGGTGCTTCATTGTCCTTCCGCCTTCGCTACCATTTTCTCTACTTTGTTGGACGTGGAATTTAGTCTACCTTTTGATGAAGAAGGAAATGTGAATTTTCGAGTTTCAAACTTTCAATTATTCCTCACTAATATTTTCAAGACTCAAGATCTCTAATTCTCCATCTCTTTAATTCATTGTCACGTAAAGCTTTTTTGTTTTCTTTCCTTTTAATATACTGAGTTCATCTATATACACCAGCTCCATAATTTCCAGTTATATATAACTCTTGATCCTGATTTTCGAGTGTAATAAAGTTAATTGATTGCTTATAGATAAAAAAATCTCCTAATTTTTTTTTCTGTAGGTACGTCCATTAGGGTGAGAATAGAGTTTCTTTTTCATTTCCAGAATGGTTGGCAAGAATTATAACTTACGATGCAGTTGATTCAAACATATACGCCAAGACCGTTGTGTGAGTAATTAGATCATGCCTATGGTCTTGCTCCGCTTTATACTGATTAAGAGAGTGTGATTGTATGTTTGAGAGCCTGTTTGGATTGGCTTATTTTAGGTGTTTTTAAGCCAAAATGAATTTTAAGCACTTTTGTAGTGTTTGGTAAAATAAAAAAGTGTTTTTAAGCCATGACAACAAAAATAAGCCAAATCATAAGCTACAATTACTAACTTATGGTTTTCGGCTTATAAGTCAAAAGCAATAAGCCCATCCAAACGGGCTCGACTCATCAACAATTTTTTGCGCGGGACTTCTTTTGGGGTGGTCTTTAAATTTTGTTATACAACTAGTATGCCGAGCTTTAATTTTTGCCCTTCAAATTATTATGCTCAAGCAAAAATTAAAAAAAAAATGTTGGAGACAAAATCGGACCGGCATACTTTTGTAGCAGGATCTCATATATATTACACCCGCAGCATGCATAGTAATATAGAATAAAGTTTGCTCAAGATAATTAGTTGTAAGATGGTAGAATATTTTTAATAATTGGCACTTCGCGGCTATAATATATTTTATAGGTTACAAAGGCTACTTAATTAGCCATACATGAAAGTAATTATGACTCAATCATCAACTAATAATATATAAGTAACCACAATATTTTATGTACAAAATCTTCTTAATCCTAAAAGAAGGGCATCATTTCTGAATGCTGTCTCCACTACTCTTTGATCCCTTTTTTCTAAGGGTTCTTTCTAATTTAAGTGCTACATAATATTTTCTTTGTTTTTTTTCAACTACAAATATTTTCCAATAACTTCTTCATATCATATATCTTAGTTGTGAATTGGAGGTTTTCTCTTTGCCGGAGAATAATCCATTCCGGCCAAGTCTAGCACGTCGGGATAGTGCTCGGAGGACGTTTTCTGGTGACCGGTTTCCGGTGACGAATTGACTGAGAAATTTTCACAACTTGATTGGCCTTTCAATATGGTGTTGTCATGGTGAGCTTTATTTCCTTCATTCTTGATATTCTGTAAATATATGTAAAATTAACCATGTAAGTAATTATATGAAAACTTGAAATCTATTTTTTTTTTCTTTTTGAGATTCTTTTTGTATTGATACTTGTTTTTTTTTTTTCCATGAAAATTAACCTACCTTTGTTGAAGTTGTGGTAATTGGACTAGTAGTAGAAGTTGTTTTTGTCATAAGTTTCCTATTTCTTCCTGCAAACAGTACAAGAACAACTTGAATAAACAAAAAAAAAAATGAGAAATATAAAGTTGAGTACTACACATTTTGATGATGCAAATTCCATTAATATTACTAAGGCAAAATAATTCATCATCAACAAGTTAAAAATGTCAGAGAGAGCTACATGGGATTTCAATCTTTTTTTTGAAATCCCACTAATAATCAAGATTTTCAAGAAATACTAGAAATGGGAAAATGTGGATAGCTAGTAAAAGAAAGAGAGTAACTAAACTAGTAATTAAGTTCAATGGTGTCTAGGCCTATGTGTTCTAGGTCCATAATAGTCTTCATGGATACTTGGTAACCAATGGTGATTTTTTTTGGCTACTTTAGAAAGTCTTCTCTTCATTATACCTGAAGATGATGATGAGCAATGGCCATCTTTGCAAATACTCACTTCCCCAGAACCTCCATCATCACTTCTTTCTTTCAGAGCATTTTCCTGCTTAAAATAAACCATTATTAAGCTTTTAGCACTTTGAATTTCAAAATAGAGAAACAAACTAAACCATACTTAGATCATGATGAGTACTTAAAAAGTTGAATATAAGTAGATAATTCTCACCTTTAACATGGGAATATCCCTAGCTTGTGCTTCATGGACTAAAGTGGATAAAAGCAAAAGAAGAAGTAGAAGAACTTGCTTCATTATCTCAAGAAAATAGGCTTAAAAGCCAAAGAGATTTATAGACTTGCTGTAAGAGAATGAACAAAAAGAACTTTGGACACAATTGGAATTTTCTAAAAGTGAGGATAGAAGAATAAGCTACTTTCTTTTTGTTTCTTCTTCCACTTTCAAGAAGAGTGTAAGATATGAATGGCAGGTGATATACAAAAGATGGATGCTTGGTTTAGTATATATATACACAAACATATAAAGAAAAGGTCTAGCAACCCATCTAGGGACCACAAATGTTTTTTTTTGGGACATGGGATTAAATTGATACTTTGAATTTTACTATGTTTTGTTTCTTTAGTGAAATGTGGGCACTAAGAATGAATAAGAGGGTCTTGATAAAGCTTAACATGCTTTTGAGGTCATTGTTATGAGGGGACAAGACTGTCTTCATGTAAAGGGAGTCTACATTTTCTTGAAAATATTGCATAAGAGTAAACTCCCATAAGAAACAATATCCTACTAGCAAGTAGACACTTTGGAAATGGAAGAAAGTGCAAAAAGTAATCTTTTTTTTTTTTAAAGTATATGTCCATAACTATACCCACATTTTCAAGGGTAGGTTGTCTCGAGCTTGCTGGCTTGGTTACCCAAAGTCTAAGAGAACTTAAAACTCCTTCCAGTAAATACCGCTACTTAGGCGTTTGGACATGACTTGATTAAAATTTGGAGAAAAAAAAAATATTTGGAATGAAATCAGAAAAGGGTAGAATTAATTTGAAACTGTGTTTGGACATAAAAATAAAGTAAGTTCTGTGAATGAAAACCTGAAAAATAAAAATCAATGTTTCAAACTTCAAATTCTATAATTCAATATTGAAATTGAAACAATGGGGCAATTTGATAAACAATAATTATTTGATGATCTCCCTATATTTTTTTAAATTCATCGAACCGAAATCTGTGGCCAAACTGAAATATACATTCATCCTGATGTTTTTCCATTTCTTTAGTGTGTGTGTATATATACTTCCACTTCTAATTAATATTTTCTCGTTTCGTTTTATATGGATTTTTTTCTTTTTATTTAATATAAAAAAGATTGTTATTTTCATGTATTTGAAAAGTCTTTGTGACATTCTCATTTTTATCCTGAATAACATATACATATTGTAAAAAATGATAAGACATACTTAAAATTATACTACTAAGAATTAAAGGCAACTTTGTTATGTTTCACATATTTAACGTTTCAAATTAAAAGTCCTTTTTTTTTGTTATAACATTGCATTCAATCATACAGCATCATATGCAATGATACATAGGGTGAAGGACTGATTAGAGCAAACTGTTTTATTGTCTCTCATATATAGTGAAGACTAGACTAAGTTTGAGTCATAAGTTTATTAATATTGGAAAGAGGACTATTTTATTGGACCACAAAATGAAATAAAAATAAAAGAGCTAGTAGCTACCTTCAGTCACATTATATTCATTAATGATAGCACTGGTTTCGACAATCTTTCAATTGTCTAATTGATGTGCCAAGACTAAGAGGAAGACCAGCCAGTGATGGATCATCTGCTTAGACATTAAATTAGATAACTCGTATCAGTAAGAAAGCATTCTTGTTTTTGGCCTTTCAGTACTTTGCCAATTTTCATGACTAATGATCAGATCATACATCATGCATATATTAAATATTTTTTCCGTCTCAAAATAAGTTTCATCTTAGCAAAAAAAGTTGTCCTAAAATAAATGTCATCTTAGAAATTCAAGACAAAAATTGGCAAGTGTTTTCAACTATATCCTTAGCATTAGAGAAATAGTCCTTTTTAATATTGCTCAATTCTAAAAAATATCTAATAAATAGGAATAGCTTAAGAAACTTCACATTGTATTTATTAATTTTTTAATGTTATTGATTTTACTAAGATGACACTTATTTCGAGATATATAATTCATTATTTTATGTGTGACCTGCAAAGAAAGGAACATATCAAGTGGACATCCTATATATGAAATTAAGGAATTGGACAAACCTGCATCTTTATGCAAATATCCTTCACTTCTTTCTTTCTTGCTTGCTTGCATTAATTAATCTTCATCAAACTGTCATAAATTATCTGTCCTTGAATGATTTCAAACATATCAATAATACACTTATATATCGTTTTGAATTTTTTTTTTGTGATTTTATTTTAAATTTACCTCCCATTTTGGAGTATCTATAGTGTTTTCATACTTCTCTCCAGCTTGACTCGAGCGTGGGTGGAGGTGCTTTATCAACTGAGCAACCCTCACTTGTCTAAATTTTTTGTGGTATTGTATATCGTTCTCTTCAATACGTTTTTAGACTTAAAAATGAACCGCATTTGCAAGCAGGTCCAAATTGATAAAGATACAAGATCGTTTGAGATGTATTGATCATGTCATACATCAAACTCCAGATGGACTAGTCTGCAAGTATGAAATTACGGAAAGTGAATGCATTAAAAGAATTAGACGAGGTAGACCAAAAATCACACAAGAATGACGTTATCACGAAAAACCTACAATATTTCTAAATCTATATTCATTTAGTGAAAGTTAATGCATATTGTAGGAAAATATCTTTGTAAGAGATATAATAGTACTGAAAATATGTTTTTAGTCGTGTTAGGCATCATTTAATTTGCTTACACTTAATGAAGGTCTGAAACTAAATCATTCATTTCTCAGTCATTACGTGCATTTTGTATCTTATAACTATTTAATGTGTCTGAATAGATCTGAATAATTAAGATTTCTAATAAAGTCTTCATATCATTAAGATGTTATCAATTCAACAGTTTCCGCAAAGATACATTTCACTTTGCCGTTTGGCCATAAAAATTATTCACTTTTTTTAAATTTTTTTTCACTTTTTTTTACTTTTGGGCGTTTGGCCATAAATATTCGAATACAACTTAAAGTTGTATTCGAATACAAAAACAAGAAAACTTGTTTTTCAAAAAAAAAAATCACTTTTTTCACTTTTTTACAACTACATTTCACCAAAAACTACAATTTCACTCCAAAAATTCCAAAAAAAAAGTGAATTTGTTTTTGGTATTTTTGGCCAAACGGCACTTAAGATTTCTAATAAAGTCTTCATATCATTAAAATGTTATCAATTCAACAGTTTCCACAAAGATACATTTCACTACTACTTCAATCGCCGCTCATCGTAATCCACTATCACCACCCATCGTCAATCACGACAGTCAATCGTCACCGCCACTAGGCGGCATTTTAATTATCTCCACCAACCATCATTACCACAATATATATCCACCAATCACTATCGACATTACCACCATCAACCACCAATATATTGCTAATATCATTATTAGTCATTAAAATGTTACGCTTTTGGTTAAAACCAAAACCAAACGAAAATTTAACCAAACCGAATAAAAAAACGACATTTGGTTTGGTTTGGTTTGGTTGGTTTTAAATTAAAACCGATAATATTTGGTTTGGTTATGGTTATAGTAAAAAAAATCCAATAAATCACCAAACCGATAATTATATACATAAAATTTATAATTATTTATATGTATAATATTAACTTTTCATAAATAATTAAAGATATTTTATACCTTTTAATTATTAATTTAATTTTAGTCTACTTATTTTTAAGGTCATGTCTTAAAAGAATATGTCCAAGTCCAACAATCTAGGCGGCTAATTTTAAAAAGTATCTCCTCCATTTTACCATCATTACCAGTATATATCCACCAATGTAGAGAGAATATTTGAATTACATTACCCAAACCATCGACAATAACCACCGTGGTTATATATTGCTAATATGGTTATGGTTTTTATTAGTCATCACCACCATTATTATCTACCACAAGTATCAGTCTCCACTAATAGCCACCATGAAGCTAAGGCATCAACCCCATTGTTAACCACTACTATCAGCCACTATCACTTCTAGCTATTACGTACACACAACCAAGTCATCAGTCAACACCACTATCAACTACCATCCGTAGTCGTCACCCACATTCACCAATGTTACCATTATCGCTGCATACGACCATAACCTTTTTAAATATTTTACTGATATAATATTAGATTACATATTCTATACAAATTTTATATTATAATTTTAGATAAAGATAAGTAATATATTCATTCACTTTTGAATTCGATAATTTAAAGTCTGAATCTGCTTCAAATAACTTCTATTTTTAATATGTCATCTTAAAAACTACTTCAAGGCTTCAAGCTTTGAATAATAAAGAGGAAGAGGAGTTTAGGAAAAAAAAAAAAGGAAAGAAGACGACGGATGCAATTGGGCTAGGTGGCAGTTGGAACAATTAATAATAGTACGTGTAATATAATGCCACGTCATCAGGGGTTGAAGGAGTTTATATTACCACGTTTCAGGGAGGGAACAAGAGGAGTAATTGCAGACGTGGACGTTCTTGTCGAGTAGCAGTCGACACGTAGACAAAACAATCCACGTGGCTGTCATATTCTGGGACCCACAAAGGTGACGTGGACACCGACGCATCATGAGGTCTGTTGGTTCTTTTGGTAGCAGAAAAACATCCAACCATCCATCTTGTCTCTTTACTCTTTCTTAATCTTATAACCATATGTTAATTTATTTTTCCAATTTCTAGTCAGGAACTAAGCTTCAAGTTACGAGTTCGATAATATATATATGATTAAATAATATATATATATGATTAAATTTAAACCTTAATTATTGATACTTAAGGACTTAAGTTCATTGTAGTACAATTGAGAATCAATAAAATTTAAGTTACGAATCCGCTTCTATTTTTAAAATTTATGAGTATTAGAACATAAAATACAAGTATATATAGGAGACTTGCGAGTTTTTTTAGCGGAAGCGGAACTATATCAACCACAACTCGTGTTACCGGTCATTGGAAATCCTCACGAAGCGAGGTAATTCTCTTTCTCCACAACCTAGATATCCTCTAGCAGATACGTTTTTCGTGTAAAACTCTAACCGTCATATTATTGGTAGAAAAAATACTCTCTTTTTTTTTTTTTTTAAATCCATAATGATATATTTATACCCCAAAAGTCAGAATTTAAAAGGACAAACTATTAAGTAACGAGCTAATTAGCACAATTTATGGATGGATCCAACCAAACAACTATTTCAAACATTTGTGTATTATAAATGTGCAGTAAAAACAAAAATATAGATCTCTTAAGTAAATTCACAAAAATGGGATGAAAAGTACACTACATGTATCTTCCTCGGTGTTGATGTGTCGGTGTTGTGTTTATTTTTGAACTTTGAATAAAGACCTTTGAATTAAAGTTTTTGAAGCAAGTTTGGTTTTATATTACTTTTTACCTAATTCTTGGATTTGCCGGAATTAATGGAAGAATGAGAGAATTCCGTTAGGTTACGTAGCCGTCCAGTCGTCGTTTTGCATGGCGGCAATTTACCGCAATTATATAGATTATCACTTTTCTAATTAAGTAATTAAACTATATAGATTACAATTTATTATACCTATTTGATAGCATGGAGCCGGTTTTTACCAAAAGAAATCAAAATATAAAGAAAATAGATGCAATAACATATAGTTTTATACATAAATTTTTTAATTATCTGCGCATGTGATTTTCTAGCAAAGAGATGTAAATTGACACTTCTTACGAGAACAAGAATGGTTCCGCTACTGACCGTCGGCTGACCTAACGACAAGTAATTGGATCTACTGATCTACATAACAATTCTGATATAGTAATTTGAAAGATAAAATAATAACATGTTATAATTGATTAAATTGCACAAATAGTATAATAGGAGTAGTTTTTTCAGAATAGCATATATATATAACAAAATTTTTGATTAATTTATAGGGTCTCCAAGTTAAAAGCATTTTGTAATCTTCCATTTTGTACCATCTGTCTTTTGTATCATAGTGGCAGCTTACGCTTGATATTGATCTTTCGTTGCTTGCCCTTTCCTATGTAGTATTCCCTCTGTTTCAATTATGTAACCTATTTGATTGGGCATGGAGTTTAAGAAAGAAAGGATATTTTTAAATTTGTGGTGTTAAATAATTCACATATATTTTGTGTGACTATAAATCATTACGTAAAGGTAAATTATTTCCAACTATAATAAAAGCGTCATTCATTTTTATACGGATTAATAAGAAAATAGATTTACATAAATTAAAACGGAGGAAGTATTAATTATCTTATTATAAATCAAAAATTTTGATTAATTTATAGGGTCTCCAAGTTAAAAGCATTTTGTAATCTACCATTTTGTACCATCTGTCTTTTGTATCATAGTGGCAGCTTACGCTGCCTTGATATTGATCTTTCGTTGCTTGCCCTTTCCTATGTAGTATTCCCTCTGTTTCAATTATGTAATTTATTTGACTGGGCACAGAGTTTAAGCAAGAAAGGATATTTTAAACTTGTGGTGTTAAATAATTCACATATATTTTGTGTGGCTATAAATCATCGTGTAAAGGTAAATTATTTCCAACTATAATAAAAGGGTCATTCTTTTTTATACGGATTAATAAGAAAATAGATTTACATAAATTAAAACGGAGGAAGTATTAATTATCTTATTATAAATCAATTTTAAAAACATTTCAAATTATTTAAAGTGGATGTGTTAATTATACCAGAGCATCATAAAACATGTTATAAAACACCTTTCTCTCCTCTTGTGTTCATTTATTTTTTTATGTTTTTTCTTTTAACAAAAAGTTTGTCGTGAAAAAAAAAAAAAAAGGAAATTCCTTAAAATTGCCGTCTTAAAAAAATTAACCACTGCAATTTCAAACTCTCTTTTTGAAATTTCTAAACTATTAATTTCCATGCATTTACAGTTTCAAATATTCAATAGCCTTTTCTAATGAAGAGCCAAGCTGGAATTAAATAGAGAAGACTTTTGCGATGATTTTGAGCATTTGTGGCGAGCAATCTATCAGCCGACAGAGAAACATTTGATATTTTGTTAAAAGAAATCCTTATAATTTTTAAAAAAAATTCACCATTTAATTTTTTGTATATTTGATTATTTATTTAATTATTTCAGACATGTTTTAGGAATATGTTTGGACAAAAAAGAAACGGCAGTTATGCAATCTAGTGTGGGAGTTAGCTGGCTTCCACTTTAATTGGATGGCTTAATTACTAGCTACCCAAAAAACTGTGAGGAAATTAAATTAATTTAAGAATAAGGTTGTACTCTATATAAGTACGAATTAACTAATAATTGTGATTTGAATAGAAGAATGATTAAAAATTAATTGTTATGAATTTAACAAGGTAATACCTTGGGGAAACGCTTTCAGTTTCAACTTTAAACTATGAATTGCTATTTAAGAAAATTAAAATCTAGGGTGTGTTTGGCATGGAGGAAAAAAGTTGAATGTTTTTCCAATTTTTTCAGGGTTGTTTGGTCTAGTAAAACAAATTCCTTAAAATGGGGAAAATAACTTTCCTAGTAAAAGTAGGAAAAACAAGTTTCATAAGCGACATTCCAAGTTCATTGTTTCCTCCTCTCCCACTCAACACCTCCAAGGCCCCAACCACAACCCCAAGGCCGCCCATCCCCTGCCCTCCTGAACCCCCACTCCCCTCTCCATTTTGCTAGATTACACTATAAATGCTTTTGAGATAATGTTTTTTTGCTTATTTAGAAAATGCTAGAAAGTTATGAGTAATTAACAAACCCACAAGTTTTTCAAGAAATCATTTTCTAGGAAAATATTTTTCATGAAAAACATTTTCCTTCACACCAAAAGCACACCCTTACTTGTCATTTTAAATCACAGCAAGCAAAAATTATTGAGGAAATGTTCTCCTAGGGTCATTTGTATATTTGAACAGAAAAAAATGACATTTTCAGATCTCTTATGTCTAAAAATAAAAAACTACTTGTAAGAAGGATATAAAACCAAAGATAAATTTATTTATAAAGAACCGCAAAACTAATTGATCCAAAATTATTTAATCACTTCAAGAGTTCAAGCAAAAATAATCAAGTGAAATGAATCATCTAGAAAAGGCTTGGATGGTCTTGACTCGATCACGTGTATAAATAAACTGAAAAATCGGTGCCTTCCTGCAAATTAAATTATGATTAGGATGGAAACTTATGAATGTACAGTAATTAAGTTCTTACCATATAATTAAAAGATGGGGGAAATGTAAACGCTTCAAGTTGAAGCCAACGATCATATAAACAGTGGCGTACGGAGGATTTTTGGCAAGCAGTGTCACATTTTATATATATATATATATATATATATATATATATATATATAGAGAGAGAGAGAGAGAGAGAGAGAGAGAGAGAGAGAGAGAGAGTAACAATTCATGTATATTACTACAACTCTCTCATTGAGTTTCGATTTTTTGTAAATGTATTCAAAATAACCTCATTAGAAATAATATTAAATAGTCGTACTTTTCATATATAGGGAATTAAACGACACTAAACAATTCCTTACTTTGTTGATTTCGCAAATTGTTCTTAATCAATTACATTGCCCTGCGAGAAAGAAGGTAAAAGGAAAAGTAAATGAAAACAAATAGTACAACGATTAACGATGGAAGCAGCAACATATTCCAAATAGTTTTTTCTCAAATTAGACCACAGGACTAATTGGTTCATATTCTACAACATATGTAGTTGTTTGACACAAATGAGGAGGAAAACAAATTAGACCACAGAGATTCGAACTCGCGGTCTCAAGGTTAAAATTGAGGCGCCTAACCAAATAAATTGGGTAGGTGGTTGTACCAAACGGTGTCATTACATTTATTTAATAGGTTTTTGGTTCTGTGTTTTGGTTATATATACAAATATTTAGTAAAATTTTCCGACGAAACAGTATCACGTGACACCCCTCGGCATTAGGTAAATCCGCCCCTGCATATAGACATCTTAATTATTCTAGTGATTAGATAAACCCATCAAATATATGTTCAGTTGATCCTAAAAAATATATTTGACTTTAACCACGAATGAAATCCATTAAAATTTATCAATGAAATAGTTTGACAACGAATTAGTGATGGATTACAACTCGTAAAAGAAATCGTCATAGCTAAACATATTTTGGATCATTGGCCATTTAAAATAACACACATGTACGTAGTTCTTACCATCAAGATTGATATTTTTTATTGAG
The DNA here is from genome assembly GCF_029784015.1 of Lycium ferocissimum. Lineage (NCBI taxonomy): Eukaryota > Viridiplantae > Streptophyta > Magnoliopsida > Solanales > Solanaceae > Lycium > Lycium ferocissimum. The sequence goes on along the minus strand of NC_081353.1, from coordinate 28,158,658 downwards.
TTTAACATTTTGTTTGGTGAAACATTTTTAAAAATCTTTTATTATTTTAATAAGTGCTTATTTTAAAAAAAAAAAAAAAAAGCGAGGTGTTTGGCCATGCTTTTGGGAAAAAATAAGCGTTTTTGAGGAATGTGAACGAGTTTTTGAAGCTTAAAAAAAATAGGCTTTTTCTTACTTTTTTTTTTTTTGAAAAGCGCTTTTGAAAAATACACATAAAAGCTTTTTAAAAGCTTTTTAAAAAACATTATTTAATTCTCGCTTAAAAGTACTTTTTAAATTAATTGATCAAACACAAACTGCTTTTAGCTAAAAATACTTTTTAAAATAAGTTGTTTTTAGAAGCTTGGCCAAACAGGCTATAAGTTTTATATACTGTTAGCGTAAGAAAAAAAAAAGAAAAAAAATGCACTATCATTTAAGGCACTCAAAGGAAACTAAAATCTGTTGAGAAGTTCAACTTCTTAATCAAAATGGAACCCACAATTTGATAAAACGTTACTGAATATATTTTGAACAAATATTTCATGTCGTCTTAACTGCCAAAACTATCAAATGATCGATAGATGTTGTTGTATTTATCTCCAACCAAGTCCACCATTTCCGCTAAAATTTGAAAGGCAACAATTTGGCCAGCAGTTCAGTTACTAAATGAAGAAGTAAGAGAATATCGATATGTCTCATCTTTATTATATAAAACACATTTTATTTCTAAATTTGCATTTTATGTGGCTATATAGTGAAGGTGTTTAGATTGGATTGGATTTGATCAATAACGTTGAAAATGTATTAATGTCCATTAAGGTCTTTTTATGTCAAACTGATAAGAGAATCTCATTGAAGGTCAATCATTCATGTGTCAAATAAAATGTTGGGATTATATTTTAGGTTTAATTTATATACACTCTGCTAGTGTAACTATATTAACTGGTTTAAGAGTTTATTTACTTTAGATTACTAAAATTATATTTATAAATTGATAGTTATATGTTATTGTAAGTCATATTATTAATATGAATATGTGACGGTGTAACTAATTTACTTTTACTTGTTTAAGTTACATGTCACTATTGGAAATTCGCCAAATTTCAACTGAATACTTTTCCATTGCAATCAAGATGGGTTCCGTTGCAAATTTGAAAAAGAAAAATAGTCTGAGGGGTTGAAGAGTGAAAAAAGTCTCAAATTGGTGGTTAATGAGATGGGTGGTCTCCTAATTATATGAATTTAGGCAATTCTCCCCTCATGATCTAGTTTTTGGGGTTGATTGCCACGATCCATTTCTTACTGCACTCGTCGAAACAGACCCATCTCATTGAAAATTTTTGGAGTTGAATTAGGCCCGTAATTCATTTCTTTACAAATCAATTGAAAAAATTATATTGATTTAATTTTTGGACAAATTTCATTGGAAGTTTCGAAGAAGCTGCTTTTTAGTTGCACAAATTTCGTCTGAACCCGTTTGAAATCTCTGATTTCTTATGGAAATATTGGTAAAAATAGGGAATTTCTAGAAGTGATGAGACCTCGAAATAGTTGTGCAAAGAATAGAGTTACATCCTTGTTTGAAATTGTTATATTTTTCAGGAAGGAGTGTGTGTGTGTGTTTGGGGGGGGGGGGGGGGGGCGGCGAGGCGGGGAGAGTAAGAGTCCAAACGAAAAATAAAACATTTTCAACAAAATGCGTAATATTCTCAAGTAGATCTGGTATGAGCAAATTATACTAATAATCAACAGTAAGATAGTACATACTATAAATTTAGTAATTTTAGAATTTTGAATTGGTAAACTACTAAAAGCACAAGGTATATATGTCCATTTTCTTAATGACTTGTCTCGGTAGGGAGTTACTTTTTGGTTTAATTATTCGGTATTTGAAATTAATTAACTCGTAAATTAGTTTTGATTCGTGTTGCATAGAGCTTATTAAAGGGAAAACGCTATTTACTATAGGAGTTTTTCTATTTCAATTATTCCATCACATTCTTTGAGCATCTCGCTGTGCCCTTCTTGAATTTTAATAAAAACTTATATCAATCACTGCGACCTTCCAGCACAGAGTAGGTGTCTGACTTTATACATCGTGTTGCTACATAGCACAACCTATGTTTTAATGAGCATTTGCTACCCCTGGTATGTGAGCTTTCCTAATTAAAAAAGATAGGAGAGGACTTCTTCTCCCAAAGTTACAGGGTTGTCATTTTGCCTAACGTTCCTTCGACATGATTCTCGCAAACACCCCAATTTGAAATATTTAATTTTCTGAAAGTTTCAGTCTTGTTGATTGTGGCAATAATCACGACGAAGTTTTTCAACTGGCTAGCTATATATTGCATGGCAATTGATGGGAATTAATTAATTCCCTTTTGTACTAGCTAGTTACAACATAACTAGGAGTAATAAATTAAAGACGACCTTCCACCATGAAAATACATAAATGTGAAGATCTTTATTATATTTCATAATTACAGAATAAATGCTACCAAACTCAAGTGCATAGAACTAAGAAGATGAAAAAACATACTCATCGGGCTTAATTAATGGCCTTCCTTTAAATTTCCTTTTTCTTTTCGGATTTCTTGATCTATTCTTGTACTTTTTTCTTGTTTTTGATAAATGTAGGACCACAAATTCAAACAAAAAGAAAAGTAAATAAATAAATGAAGGAATGGGTAATGCAAGTTGAGGAATTATTAATTGCACATGAAAAGAAAAATCATCTCGTGCATGATTAAATGCAAAGACATATAGGCCACAAAATAACTCAGGCAGGTATTTCAGATAGATTTGTATTTAATGCCACGAAACTATATAGTATATGGGAGAAGCCATAATTTTGGTGAACAGCCAGTGGATCGAATAATTTCGGCATGGCTAAAAAACGTACTATATATTCCCGTATACAAGGGTTATTAATTAAGGTGGCATGTACGTTATTGATTCGAGGGATGTCAGATGTACAACTAAAAATATATAGCATGTGAAGGAATTGTCCTTAGTTTCCAAGTATTTAGCCAAAAAAAAAAAGTGAAATTTTCGTCGGTTATTCCTTTTTAGGATAATTATTTAGTAAATGTCTCTCTTTTTATTTCTATTGCAATTTATAGATCTTTTAGACCACAGTTTAAAAATATCTTTTGAGCACCCTAAAAATCTTCTGAAAAACATTAGACCACAATATAAATTTGTTTGTTATTGTTATTTAACAATTTGTCTATAAGGTTAGACAATATATGAGCAAACATTACTCGAGTCTAACGTTGACGGAAAGTGTAATTTTCCAAAAGAGATATATTTGCACAACTTTTAAAAATAAGGATAAAATCTAAATGTTGGCCTAAAATAGGGACGTTTGCGCAGAAAAAGGTTTTAACCATTTGATAAAAAAAGATAGACATATTGTATAAAAGTTCTTAAGAAAGAAACATATTGCATAATATTTGATAGACAACGAAAAAAAAAAGTTTTTAACCAAAAAGTGTTGGAAGATACTTTATATTTTTTAGTTTTCCACCTTATATTCGATATTAGTATTGGGGCTCGATTAATCTGGATTCGCGTCAAGAAATCTCATATTGGGGATAAAACACTTCCTAAATATCTAAGGTTCGAACATGAGAACTTTGATTAAGGATGACGGAATACTCAACACTCCATTACAATTATGCTCGTTAATGTTGGAAGAAACTTGATAATGTACTTGAGAAGAAGTTAGTTGGATGTATGCTTCATTATAGTTGAAATTAAACCCTAGAATGAAAAGTCTTCTAATTAAGAGTTCAACAGACCAGCAGCCGGACATGGACCAAACTCTTCACCAAAAGCTAACCCATACCAAGACAAGGAGATCTCCACCTCCATCATATGTAGGCACTCAATTAATGTTTTTTTTTTATGCCTCTCTTTTTGTTCTTTGTAAGACTCTCTTTACAGGTAACATTTCTGGTAGATTGGGAATGAAACTGTTTTTGGCTGCAAAAAAGGTTGTTTATGGCTCAGAAACAGATCCAGAACTATATTGAGTTTGAAAACAATTACTCTCTCCGTCCCAAAAAGATTGTACTCTTTTGACTTGTCACAAAGTTTAAGAAAGAAAGGAAGACTTTGAAATGTGTGGTCCAAAACAAGCTTAGATATTTGTGTGGTCATGTAAATCATCTCATAAAGTTAAATTATTTTAAATATAGAAAGGGACAATCTTTTTGGGACGGTAAAAAGAAAAGGAAGACAATCTTTTTGGGACAGAGGGAGTATTTTTTTGATAAATTTTTAACATATACATAAGGTTTGTGCAAAAGCTATTGATTTAGATGAATTCGTAGCTTACAATGATTGGCACAAATAGAACATTTTTGTGCCACTAGCTAAATATTGATCTTGTTTAGTTAAGTTTAGCAAAGATAATTTGCAAGTCAAAACTTGAAATTAATTTTCAGTTTAGAATTTGGTGGCAAGTTCTGGGAAATCGCCAGAAGTTCGGTGGATAGGCAGAGGCTTGCCTTGCCACAAGTCCCGGCGAATCACCAGATTTCAGTACAAATTGTATTGTAACTTTGGAACAAATTATTCACAATCACCAGGGGGGATTTAAGTGTAGGTGAACACCCTTGGAAAAAAATTACAGTGTATATATAGGATAGATTTTCTGTGTTTATGTACATATATTAACTTTTAAACACCCTAAGTATATACAACAAGTTAGTTCAAGTGATCCAAGGTGTTCAAAACTGTCTTTAGCATCCTAAGTTCGATTCCCATCGACAATATTATTTTTTATATTTAGCTTTTGTTGTTGTTTTTTTTTAACCTCCTGAGCGAAAATCCTGAATCCGCCACTGTAGATCACTAGCATCCAACGTTACTATTAGAAAAATGTTGGGAAGAAACAAGTAACAACCAAATTGCACGACGAGGTAACAACGGAAGAAATACACAAGTCAAAACTTCCCACACTATTTTAACCAAGAGAACACAATAAACACTAGCACAAATGAAAATCCGGGCAGCAGCTATACCAACAATAAAATAGCAAAGCAAGCAAAAATAAATCGAATGCAAGAGACACCAAATTTATGTGGTAAACCCCCTTCAAGGTGAAGAGAAAACATCCACGGGACCTCCGGCCCACAAAAGCTCCACTATAATCAACAAGAGTTACAACAATGTTCTCCAAATGGCTACAACAACAAAGCCAAGCACGGAGCAATAATAAATAAAAGATAGCACCAAAACTAGTGAAGAAAGGAGAGAAATCACCCCCAAAAATGAGCTATTGTTCGTACTAGAAAACTGGAGCTATAGACCACAAAATCCGATCTCCACCGTTGAAATCGAAGAACCAGAAGTTGAGAACCCCCAGTTCAAATTTAAGCACGATCCAACGGTTAACGAATCGAGAAAAACAATTTAAAGCGGACTGTTGTAGCAGAAAATTTCTAGACAAAAATCTGCTTTCTCTCACGTTTTTCTCTCTATATGGCTGCTATGAATTCACTCTTGTGTTCTAAAATAAGACCTAAATTGATCCTATATATAGAGGAATTTTTGGGCAAAAGTGGCCTGATCCAAATTGGATTGGGTTTTATTAAACCAATTACACATAGGAAGAGAAAACCCAAAAAACCTAACAAAAATCGCTAATTTCTAACGAATACGAACGTCTAGTCAAAACTTGATTCGTCGGTAAGGGGTTTCCGACAAAAATCCATCGAAAAAATTATCGACGAATCAATTTTCTGTCGGAATCCGTCCACAAAATAGCGATTTTCTAGCGGTAGTCAGCAGATACAAGACATTATTTTAATTGTTTGTACAATTATGCTAGCTATACTAGTACTAGAAAATAACAATAGTGTCATACACTCAAAAAAGGAGAAAGTTCTATAATGATTTGATTTTGATTAGATCTTTGAAATGTAACATTTTATTTGTACTCTTTATCTAAAAACACGTCTTCCCATACCAATTTGTTTAAATTTGGACAAACAGTCAACACATTTTTTGAAGCAACTTCACATGGCAATGACCCATCTGCCCACTCTTGTAAACATTTTTGCATGGCTCATTTGTAGAATCTGTTTTGTTCCAAAAAGAAATGCACTCCTATTTGGTGTAATTGACATAAATCTTAATTGTTGGTTGGCCTGTAGTATATGATGTGAAGTGTCACTGAAAGACTGGTTGGACCAAAATGAGCTGTCAAGAAAGAACGTACAAAAAGGAGAGATAATTGAAACTTCTAGTACAAAAAGGAGAGATAATTGAAACTTCTACAGAAATGGTTCGTCTTGCAAATGGTTGCCAAACAAATCAACTAGTCACATTTTGGGGTCGTTTGGTCGGAGGGCTTAGGTGGATTATTCTGATCTAGAATTTGGGAGTAAATTTATTCCTTGTTTGTCGGAGTCATTAGCTAAAATCGATACTAAAATCAGAAGAACTATAATCTGGATAACTTATCTCATATAGAAGGGGTCATTTCGTTTAGGTATATGCCATGTTTATTTTGGTATATAACTCAGTATTGATTTATATCATGTTTCATTCCCAGTATTAATTAAAATTCATAAAAGTTGTTCTGATTCTGAAGTTGTAAATCAAATGTTGTAAGTTGATATAATTTATACGAGATTTATTTATTATTTTGTACGAGAAAAAAAGTTGAAAAAAGTAATACATGTATTTGTAATACGTGGATAAGAGTGTGTAAAAACGAAATGCCCCCTAAAAATGATTCCATTATTATTAATTCACTGCATATGTAACAATCCTTATATTATTTACTCTTCGCATAACAATCCCCATATTGTTAGTCTTCGTACAAGCAATTCATGTGTTACAAGTTCCGAGCCAAAAGACCCCTTATGGATTCTAGTTATATATAACAATATAAATTTTTTGAATTATTTACGTAATTTAATTGCATACAGTGGATTGTTATTCTACTTTTTCGGTCATTATATCAACTATTGTATGCAAATTTGCATTGCATGTTATTATACGTCATTTTAACCAAATGGTGTTAAAATGGGTCATCCACACAAATGTCCTATTTCGAGGGTGGTTTTAAAGTTTTGCCCCTCAAATAGCTCGTCTTTATTTTTTTTTTCCTTTCGGCACTTTAAGTAATAAAAAAGTGGTCGAAAATATTTTTGAAATTTTGGGTTCTAACCCTAGCAGAGTAGGACAAAAAATTCGTATGGTAAGGTTTTCATAGAAACTACGCCTATTCGGGCAAGGTTACGCCTTAAGACATAGTTCTGTTGCATGCCTTTTACGCCGTAGTTTTGTAGGATAACTTAATTTCTACAAAACTATGCCGGACAAGGCATAGTTTCTATGTTACTATATAGAAACTATGCCGACATAGAAACTATGCCTTGTCCAGCATAGTTCTGTAGAAATTAAATTACATAGAAATTATGCCTTGTCCGACATAGGTCTGTCGAAATTAAGTTATCCTGCGAAACTATGCCTTAAGACATAACTTTGCCCCGAATAGGCATAGTTCTATGAAAATCTTACCTTGCGATTTTTTTTTTTTACTCTGCTGGGGTTCGAACCCAGAATCTCTGATTTCATAGACCAACGAATAAGGATACTTTGACCCGTAAATTTGTATTAAATGAGAAGTAGGCGTAAAAATTAAAGACCAGCAATTTGAGTGACAAAAATTAAAGACCAGTCCCTATGAAGGGCAATCCACGCAATTTTCTGTTGAAAATTCATACAAAGGGTAAAGTTCACACTTCCATAAGGGTTGGTCTTGATTTTTTAGCCCCACTTAACTTTTTTTTTTAGAGAATAGCCTCCGCTTCAGAAAATTTGCTAGGCCAAGCTTTTATTATTGTGGACATAAATTAATTTAACGAATCTCTATTTCAATTGGCCACAAGTCATGTCTTATAGGCAAGAGTTAGAACTTATGTTTGGTGGGCAACAGAGGGAAGCTTTTGTTGCCCATTAGGCATAACTTCTGGCTCTTGCCTATAAGACATGAGTTGAGGATATTTCAAAAACAAGTTCCGTCTTATTGGCAAAAGAATTTATGCCCGATGATCAACAAAGTTCTTCTCAACAAATTTTTTAAGTTAAGATTAATTTAAAAAGATTTTATTTAGGAGCGACAAAATTTTTAGATCGGACACCCTTGGGGCACCACGCTTAATTTCCACCATTTTCAATATACAAAACTTAAACATCGTTCAAAAGTTATTTTTTTTATTAGCCTCTTTTTGAAACCCCACACAACCAACAAATGAAAACCGTACTTCAATAGGTTTCACAAAGTCCACCCAAAAGTTCAATCCCGCTGATACATGTATCATGTATGGATGACATAAAATCTTATAGTAATGTTTTCTTCTTTTTTCTTTCAGATTTCATCCAAAGTTAGAATTTGTTTCTTTTTATATTTTAGATTTTTAGGTAAAATATAATCATCCAATGACTATGATTAAAGGCCAATTGCCGGACACTTCAACTAGTTTAATGAACCGGCCATAAGAAATCAAACACATGTTTCTGAAAAATATTTTTCCAGAAGTAATTTTGTCTCACTATCTTATATTTTCTAGAATTTAGAAACCACTAGCACTCATTGCAAAGGAAATTTCCAACTAGATACCAAGTCATTGGAGTGCTTTAAAAGGTAAGGAACAAGCTAGAAGATCTGTTGCAATTGCGAATTTCTAAACTGAACAGAGAAGACTGCAATTTACTAAAATTAATGTAGCGTGTAAGCAGTAAAGAAACAAGAATGTTTTTGGAAGAATTTTCTCTGCATTTGTTTAACTCTATTCTAATAGAACTACAAATCTTATATTATCATAATTACAAATCCTATTCTAATATGACTACAAATCCTATATTATCATAATTAAAAATCCTATTCTAATATGACTACAAATCCTATATTACCATAATTACAATTGTACTATCTAGAGTATTACACTTAGAATAGGGTTTTATCACACCGACGTGACCGGACACCTTTGGTCCGGTCTAATTCCGGTCATAATACGATCACAACCTATCATACCGCAATTGCGAAAATGAGCTAGCTGACAAAACATCGCGTTTGTGTGGAGAAGCACGTTACCATAGAGGTTTACGGGTGGCTATGGACCGTGCTTACGAGGCTTCATCCTCTATCACGAAGCAGGGACAAACTTATAAGACTGCGATGGCGATAGGGGCGGATGTACTCCTAGACCCTAGCCTAGGGTGTTCAGGTGAACACCCTGGACAAAAAATTACAGTGTATATTTAGGATAAATTTTTTGTGGTCATGTGCATATATTAAGTTTTGAACACTCTGAACAAATGTAAAAGACTAGCTCAAGTGGTCCAGTTATTTTTCCGAACACTTTGAGTGAAAATCCTGAATCTGCCGCTGAATGGCGAGAGAGTGTCATCCGCGATGGCTAGTACAATTTCTAAGCCAGATATATGCAACATTATTTTAGAGTTTATTTCCTTGATTAGCTTTTGATTCAGCATCATTGATATTCTTGTTGAGTGGACGGTTTGTCCTATTTCTCTTTAATCATTTCGCTTGAATTGCTTTAGATAAAGTAATTCATGTATGAGTTCATTTTCTATTTTGGATTATAGCATATAACTAAGTGTTAATTTGGTTCGTTTCAATTTAACTACTTACAATTAGGATTTACTTATTGCATGCATTACTTGTTTTGATTCCTTCTTTCTTTCACATAGTTAAGCGAAATTGGGTAATTTTCACGTTCAAAAAACTCAAAGGATACTAAATATTCCTTAAATTAATTCTCTTTTGATGGTATATTGGTGTGATAGGAATATATTCATAATCACCAACTGACTCCGCTCAAATCCATTCGAGTATATACAACAGAAGCAATTCGGTCCTTAGTTTCATAAAGAGACAAGTCATGGCTTATCCCACCCTACGTAGTAAAATACATTATTTAAGAATATAACATCAAATGATTCAATTTTAGTTACGCTGTCACTGCATTGTTCACCTATGAAGACATAACCCTTGAACTGTACAAAATACATATCCTTCTCCCCGGATCTAATTTTTCATGTGTGGAGAAAAATTATGAACAAGAGCAGCACAAATCAAAGAGTTTAAAAAAAACAAAAAAACTCAAATATAATAAGGTTTTATTTTTCCACAATTCATATGGAATAAATTGCAATGGAGCATTGACCCATTAACTTTTTCAAATGATTTTCTATTTATTTTTTAGCTAAACAATAATAAGTACAAATCTATTTTATCTACAGCACCAAGTAAAACTTGTTTCGCTAAACAATTCTTTCGTTGTTAACCACTAAGGTCAAGTCTAGCATGCCGTATATTTGCATCAACACTTGACGCAAATAAGCACAATAATAAGAAAAAAAAAAAAAGCACAATAATATTGTTCCTGGAATTATAAATAATATCTAGTATTCTAAAACCATAATAGGAATAACAAGTACCATATATTGGATGTGCCAATATACAAACATAATACATTATGAGACATCATAGACACATCTAAAGCCTTAAGAGCCCTTTGCTCTTCTAGGACATATTGGATATTACGTCACCGTTTAGCTTTTTAATTATGTTAAGCTTGGAAACTAATATTCTCGTAGCAGTTGACATATAGATAAAATGTATAAACAATTTGAAACAACTGTGTAACCTAATATTCATACTAATCCTTTAAATAATTAACTATGTTAATATTTATTTCACATCAGATTCAGAATCGAAAGTTCACTACGTTCTCAATCATAATAATAATACAATAATAATAATGATATGTTGTAAATCTAACATCAAATCATCTAACGAACACTTTACTTAAATCACATAAATTCAAGATTAAATAGGCATGAATTTTATAACAAATATATAAATATTCAACTAGAATATAATTGCATACAACATTAAATTTCAATACAATTACAAAAATATGCGAGCTTATGCAAATAGAATGTCACATACACAATTACACAAAGTAAACGCACCTTGAATTATATATGTAGATACACACATGTATTTATCGAAAAATTGCCCCAATCTCTATCAAAAGTTTTAGATTTCTCATTTTCTACCACCTTTATTTTGTCAAGGAACTAATATGGTGGTTAAAAACCAACCAACAAGGGAAATAGTTGAGAAATAATTGAGTTTGAGAAGTTTTTTTTTTTTTTTTTTTGGGCCGGCACCACAATCGCCATCAACATAAAAAAAATTTCCAAAAAAAAAAAAAAAGTTCTTTCAAGTGTTGGATTGGAACTCTTTTAAAAAGTTACTACCAAAAAAAAAAAAAAAAAAAAAAAAACTTTCCCGATTCTGAATTTATAACAGACCAAGTTTGCACTTTCGGATAAAAAGAAAAATCATTTTTTTTTTCATTTAGTGGACTAAAATTGGACTTCATCTTTTCCTTTTACTTACTGGAACAATGTTCATGTCACTAGTTGTAGCCACACAAGGCATGAAGTTAGGTGTAAAAGATTAGTTACATAGAAGAATCACGTCCGCACCTAATTATTTTAACAAAAGAAACTGGTTGCCTTAGATTGAAAAAAAAAAAAATGAGAAAAAAATCCTTTAAGAGTTTTAAAGTTGAAAACATTATTAGGACTCCTAAAATATTACTAAATATCATACGTCAAGAGATACAATTTCTTATCACACATCAAGGAACATTACTAAAATATCACTATTTTCTAATTGAATTTTCCACCCTAAAAGATGCAAACATATACCCTCCAACTTTGCGATTTTATCACACATCAAGGAACATTACTAAAATATCACTATTTTCCAATTGAATTTCCCACTGAAAATATGCAAATATACCCCTCGTTTAAAAAAATGGTGCATATATCCCGTTGTTACAAAAATGGTGCAAATATATGTATCTCTTGGAAGGATAAGATGTATGCATATCTTACCCCTGCCTTTGTGGGTAGAGAGGTTGTTTCGATAGACTCTCGGCTCAAAGAAAGTAAAAGATATGATTAATTGACAAGCTTAAATTTAGGCATTATATTGTAACCTCAATTCCTTAATTTCGGATGGGGAGAGGGGAGTAAGTTCTTTTCGTATATCATGTAAACTATTTTGGGATATCTACGTGTTACGCCCTACAGAATCACCCGTTAACACAACATAATATTGATTTATTTTTTCTTTCACCCAATATCCATAATAAATTTTTCTTCTTGTATTAAATTTTTTTTACTTTAAAAATATCTTTGTATACTATTCTAACATATGATCCAGTTATTCCACAATTTCATGTTTCAAGGAATTTCAATTTTTTGCATTTTATTCCCCTCCACTCTTTATATGTAGTCGAACATCCACATAAACAAACAACATAGAAAGACTTCAAAACAAAGATGATACTATAGTTTCAAATAGAATATCTTATTTTTTAATTGACTATCGTATTTTCTGAAATGAATACTGTAATTTTAGATGGAATATTGTATTTTTGAAGTAAATAATATAATTTTGGATAGAATACTAAAACTTGCATGGGACACCATAACCTAGCAGATTGACTTGAAGTACTCTTATTACGAATTTTGTGGCTCCTATAAACTGCACATCCTATCCAAGTAGTACTAAGAACAAAAACAAATCAGAGAACTTCTCAAAAGACTAAAAGTATACATAGATGTACAAACTACAAACCAGAATAACTAAGCTTTAGTAGATTATTCCCTCTATATCATTGTGTTTGTGTGTGTGTGTGTTATACAATCCATGTTATTTTAGTAAGGTAATTTTCTATCATTTTGTGCCGCTCCTCACTCCAGTAGTACTCCTCTGGCAGGATCAAGCTTTCCACATAGGTCATGATGTCGCCAAATATAAATTCTGTCTCTACAAGAATGTCTCTCATATTATCATCCTTAGGATTGTATGCAACAAATTGTTTGTCATAAGCCCCTATTAATAAAGCTACTTCTCCTGTCTCCGTCACGGAAAAGGGAACTGCACATTCATAAGTGGGATTTATTTCTAAATTCCTTATGAATAACAAGGATGTCCGTGATTCCTTTACTCCATATTGCTTCATGACCAATATCTCAACACCGTCCTTATCATCATCCAAGTGAGTCATATAGAGACATTCATTTAAAACTCCTAAACCAACTATAACATTCTCATCTTGATTAGGCTTAGGCTCAGGGACTGGAAACATATTGAACTTTTCAGAGATGGGATCAAAATAACTTACTTTGTTATGAGGGCCTAAACTGTCCCATACTCTCTTGAAGTTCATTATATCCATCATTGTCATCATCTTCGCCTTTATTGTTTTCAAAACACGATTTGTTAACCCTTATTCTACAGTGAAGTCGTCCCTGCAATGTAATCCCTTCACTCACTAAGGGGATATAATAAGGAATTTGATTTCCCTCCATTGTTTGTCTTCAAGACTAGCAACTATAACAAACTCACCACCATAATCTGGGCTCTGATGGTCCATAATCAGCACAACCTTGTAAATATTCTTGGAGGGGTTGAAACAAAGTCCCCCACGTGTATAATAACCATATCCTCATTCAAATAGTCAAGCTCAAGCACTTTGGTGCAAAATCGGGTGGCGGGATTCCACAAGTAGATATGCTCGTTTACATTAACGAATATAAGACCATTACAAGAACCCAAAAACATACAATTTATAGAAGTCTCATAAACACTTGAAGGATAATAATTGAGTTCTTCTAAAGTGAGTTGTTGGTTTATTAATCGAAAGGAGGGTTTAGTTCTCCTTGCCGAATCTGGATATACTTTGGCGATTGCTCCTTCTGGTCGTTGTTTTGAGAGCTGGAAGTTTGGACTTGAAATCCAAGAACACCATGGTTTAGAAACACACTTGAATCTACGTAATAGAGATTTCACTGGTAAATTTGAGAGGATATCCATAATGATTTCATTAGGAAGATATGCCATTTATATGCTATTATTAATAGTAACAGAAAAATATAACAATGAGAAAAGGTAGACATTGTTATTCTCAAGAATTGTGATACAATTGAGGTGAGACACCTATCATATTTATGGTAGAACAAAACTTGGTCTCCAAGAAACTTTCATCTGCTAATTAATATACTCACCGTATTAAGCCATTCCAGGTTCTAATATTTTTCAAAATATCTTTTTTTTTTAATAATTATTACAGTATTAGTTATATTTTTTAGCAAAAATATTTTCTTCAATAAACGAGTAGCTTTAGATCAATGGTGTCATTCCTATTTTTTAGGGGATGGTTGTTATCGTAACTAACAAATATATGATTAATTGATAAGCTAAAATTTAGGGATTTTATTGTAACGTGAATTCCTTATTTCGGCTGCTTTTTTTTAATTTATTGTTTTTGTATTTTTTTATATACCTTTTCTCTCTCCACTCTACAACAAAAACAACATAGTTGTAAATTGTAATCCCATAAGTGGGGTCTAGAAAGGGTAGAGTGTACACACACCTTATTTCTCTGTTCCGGTAGACCGTCGGCTCAAGTAAGGCCGAGATGTAACTATTATGAAAACATAAGCAATAACAACATCAGGATAGTAAGAAACTAAAGCAGAAGCGACGAAAAGTAGCAATACATATGCAAACATAGGAAGACTTCGAAACAAAGATGATTTTTTTAAAAAAATTTCGTATATGTTAAACTCAACATTGTACGCGAAGTCACTTAATTTGGTTGTACCTAAAGTGTCAAATTTAACTTGATAGTGCCTCGAGGATAATTGAGGTATAGTTTATTGATTACCTCGAGAATGATTATCAAAGATTTTCTACTGCTGAAGTAAGTATCGCCAAGCCTATTGTAATTTTTTTCATTATTTTTCTTTTTCTTCGGTTTAACATTACTAACCTTTTCTTGTGCGCCCGTTCATTTTTTTTAATAATAATAACAACAGGTAGCATGCCTTTTGCATTGTAATTTTATTTGATATTAGAACTTCGATTTAATCAGAGCATTAGAACTCGTTATCTGTATTTTCTGTCCGACTCTGTTGGCTCACTCAGTTATGTTGGTTCTCCGTAAAACTCAACAGTTAGTTATAGTCGTTGTTGAATTAGTTAGAAGCAGTTGGGAAATTAGATTCTTTCTCATCTCTACAGAAGGCATTGTATCATTATAGATTCAATCATCAATTGAATATACTACAAGTTTACAATCGAATTCTATTCTTCATCTTCTTATCTTTTCATCTCCATAGCTGTCCACTCGAGTTTCGCTGTAAAACTCCTGTCCAGCTGCTAAAACCTCGGATTCCTCTGAGAATCCCTGCATTTTGGCTAGCAGAGTTTTTGCTTCTCTTCAAATTGTTCTTAAGAATTACTAGTACTGTTTTACTTCTTTTTTTTTTTTCTCTCGGATTACCACAAACTCGTAGCTTAGATCTGATGGTGTCATTTCTATTTTTTAGGGGATGTTGTTATTGTAACTAACCCCCTGTTTGGATGATGGTTTCCCGTGGTTCATTAATGTATGGTTTTCTATGAAACCATATTTGTTTCCATTGTTCTTAAAATTATGTGGTTTTGTGTTGTAGACCCGTGATCCATCCCATGGTTATATAACCATGAAAAGTCCCAATTTTTATAACCACGAATTTGGTGATTTTTTCGTGGTTACGTATTTCATTTCTCCATTATACCCCACCCTCCACAATCCACCACCCCACAACAACTCACCCCGACCTTCATCCCACAACCACCCACCTCACACCCCCCACCCCTCCACCACCCGCACCTACTACCCCTCACCACCACCCAAACCACGTACCAGCTACCCTCACCCTCCTACCACAACCACCCACCTCACACCACCCACCCCTCCACCACCCCTACCCAATATTTACTTATTTTTTAAAGTTCCTATTCTTTACCTGAGTTTTATTAACATATATAAACTAATTTCTAATTAAGAGTTAAGGGTATTTTAGTAAACTTACAAGTTATTAAACAGTATCATACAGTCAAACAATACAAATGTTATTAAACCACAACAAACGATACAGTCTATCCAAACATTGTGTTCATTAATACAGTACACTACAATACAATACAATACAATACAACACCATACTGTACCATACCATACTGTACATTAATGAACCACGGGAAACAACCATCCAAACAGAGGGTAATAAAGATATGATTAATATAAGCTAAAATTTTGGGATTTTATTGTAACGTCAATTCCTTGATTTCGGCTGGCACTCTTTTTAGTTTTTTATTTTCTTAACTTTTCTCTCTCCACTCGTAAACAATAACGGTTGTTTCGGGTAGATCCTCGGCTCAAGTAAGGCAGAAATACAACAATTATGAAAACATAAGCAATAACAACATCAGGATATACAGTAATATATAGCAAGTAACTAAAGCAGAAGCGACGACAAGAAATAATACATACGCAAACATAGGATGACTTTGAAACGAAGATGATCTTTTTTAAATTTCATGTCTGTTAAAACTCCACATCGAGAGGTAGTAACACAGAAGGTCACCCAACTATGGGTAATGATCTCTCAAAGTCATGTTTCTTTGTTTTGTAACAACACGGTCACCCAATTATGACTAATGATCTTTCAAGGTCATGTTTCTTTATTTTGTAACAACAAGGTCACCCAACTTTCCCTATATCACATCAAAAGTCACCCAATACATATTTGACAAATAAAATATGACATGACATTTAATTTAGTCCACATGTACTTTTTCTTCTTTTTCTTCTCAGTCCACGTGCCAAAAAGACCCGACCCGGCCCGATCCAAACCCAAACCCAAATTAACCCTATTTTCTCTTAATTAAAATAGAGTTTCTCTCTCTCTCTCTCTCTCTGAAAAAAATTGGCTCATCATTTAATTAAAATCGTGTCATCTTCTTTTTCCTTCTTTAACACTTCTTAGACTTCTTGTACATATTTCTTCATGACTCTTTTCTTAAAAAGTCTGTTTCTTTTTTAAACACACATACATTAGAAAATGCAATTTGTTCATTCACACTCTCTATGACTTCAACTTGTTCGTTATTGACACCCTCAAGACCTTCTGCAACGTCCAATTTGCTCCTTAGTCATGCCAAATAAGAGAAGGAAAAGAAGACGACACGATTTTAATAAAACGATGAGTCAATTTTTTTAGAGAGAGAGAAACTCTATTTTAATTAAGAGAGAATAAGGTTAATTTGGGTTTGGGTCGAATCTGATTTTTTTGCCACATGGACTGAGAAAAAAAGAAGGAAAAGTACATGTGGACTAAATTAAATGCCATGTCATATTTTATTTGCCAAATATGTATTGGGTGACTTTTGATGTGATATAAGAAAAGTTGAGCGACCTTGTTGTTACAAAATAAAAATATGATCTTGAGAGATCATTACACATAGTTGGGTGACCTTGTTGTTACAAAACAAAAAAATATGACTTTGAGAGATTATTACCCATAGTTGGGTAACCTTCTATGTTACTACCTCTCTACATCGGGAATAAGTTTGTTAATTTGGTTTTCTGCCAGTCTCAATACTGAAGTTGCTAACACGTTTTAATATTTTATGTGCCTCATTCCACTAACATTGAATTATGCATGCGTGACTAAAGTTAATTCATATACACAAACATATCTGTTAAAAACTACTGTAATTTACATTCAATTTCAAGATTACAATATTTAAATAAAAAGCTACAGTACTTAAATCACATTCCCTATTATTGATTTTCAACACCTTCCGAAAATAATATATAGCGGACTTACAAATTGTCAAACTAGTTTTTGTTGATTTGTTGGTTTTAGGATGAAGATCCCATTAACTTATAAGTATACATAACGTCATTACAAAAGATAAAATCATACTAATAGGAGTTAATACTACATATGTAAGTGTGTTTACTAAGCCGAATACAAAGTACAGACTACAAAAACAGAATAACTAAGCCGGACAAACCAAATATAATCACAAGAGAAGTACAATAACAAGAGAATAGTACCACAAATTTTTCTTGAACTTTCGGAGCAAAGCTAATTTTTCTACCTAGATTATTCCCTCCATAGCAATGTAAGGCTTGAATCCATTACATTGTGTTCTATACACTACTAAATAATCTCTAATTTTCCCACTGAAAAATGTTTAGTGGCTATTTCATACTGAATGTCGGTAACCTAGATAACAGTGTTTTCACAAAGTTAGAAAGTTTCCCGACGTTTCAATGGGAACCTATTTCCACCATGCGTTTTCTCAGTGCTCCAAAGGATCGAAAATGCTGCATATCTTATGTCCCATTTTTTGTACATTCTGGTAAGTTTATGTATTCTGCTGTAAATTTCAAAGAGAAGAACAAAATGCAACAATTTTCGATTTTTATGAGAAAATGCTCCATACTTCCTTCCAGTCTTTAAGAACAGAGCTCAGATTCAAAGTCTTACCCTTGTAGAGTAATTTATGAAATCATTTATAACAGCAAAATTTTCTTACATATTGGCATGCACTCATCTCGGTATCCATGCTATTTTAGTACCGTTATGTTCAATCATTTTGTGCTGCTCCTCACTCCAGTAGTATTCCTCCGGCGAGATCAAGCTTTCCACATAGGTAATGATGTCGCAAAATATCCCTACAGGAACGTCACTCATATTATCGTCCTTAGGATTGTATAGAGTAATTTTTTTGTCAAAAGCCCCTATTATCAAGGCTACTTCTCTGGTCTCCGTCATGGAAAAGGGCTCTGCAAATTCATAAGAAGAATTTATTTCTAAATTCCTTATGAACATTAAGGATGTCCATGATTCCTTTACTCCATATTCCTTCATGACTAGTATCTCGACACTGTCCTTATCATCATCCAAGCGAGTCATACAGAGACATTCATTTATAACTCCTAAACCAATTATAACATTCTCTTCTTTATTAGATTTAGGCTCGGGAGCCGAAAACATATTGAACTTTTCAGAGATAGGATCAAAATAAATTATTTGGTTACGAGGACCGAAACGATCCCACATACTCTCCTGAAGTCCATTATCTCTGTCATTGTCATCATCTTCACCATCATTATTTCCAAAATAGGATTTGTTGACCCTAACACTACAGTGAAGTCGTCCCTGCAATGTAATCCCTTCACTTACTGAGTGGATATCATAAGGGAATTCGAGTTGCCTCCATTGTTTGTCTTCAGGACTAGCAACTATAACAAACTTGCCACCATAACTTGGGGTCTAATGGACCATAATCAGCACTACCTTGTAAACATTCTTGGAGGAATCGAAACAAAGCCCCCCACATATACGGTAATCGTCATTCAAGCGGTCAAGCTCAAGCACTTTGGTGCTAAATCGGGTGGCAGGATTCCACAAGTAAATATGTTGATTTAGATTAATCAGAATAAGACCATCACAAGAACCCAAAAACATATAACTATGCATATAAGTCTCATCATCGCTTGAAGGATAATAATTGAGTTCTTCCAAAGCGAGTTGTTGCATGGCATATTGTATGTTCTCAGGATTCATACGGCTTAAACTTCTCTTGCAACAAAAAGAGGATCAACTGAACCGGGTCATTACTCCTCTAACTCTCCAATCCGAGCTCGAAGCAGACAAAAAGGAGAATCTCCGGTTGAAAACTGAGCTTGACGATGTAGTCGAAAAAAGCAAAGTCCTGGAAGGGGACAACAAACACCTTAGCCAAGAGAATGCCGAATTCGCCACCATACTTGGTGAGTTTGAAGCTATCATCGCGCAATTGAGGGAAGGGCTCGATTCAATTAAAGGCGAGGCTGCAAAAATGAACGAGAAGTTCGAGCGGCTTGGTAAGAAAAGGCCATGGAAAAAGATAAGTTGAAGGTTATGGAAGAAAAGGCCGAGACTCGAGACCGGATCAATGATGAACTCAAGAAAAAGCTCGAGGTCGTTGTTTAAGCCAGTGATGCACTTCAGGTCGAGCTGGCATCTTTCAACGAGGTTCGGGTCACTCTGAGTGACATGAAGTCCGAATTAGAAGGGAAATTAAAGAAAGCTTAGGCCAACCTGGAGGAACCTTAGAAAGAAATTGAGGCTACCAAGGCTCGTTCTACCCTTTTAGTTGAACACGAGAGGTGGAAGTCTCGGAGGATTACACTCGAGGCATTTCAACGGGGTATTGAAGATATTCCGACTCGTATACTGGACGCAAAGATGATCGAGGATAGGGCTAAGAAAGCACTCAAGGATAGCTCCGAGGAAGACCTAAAGGCCGGCTGCGATCACTCGAGGTTCTTAACCCCGACGGGTAGATAGGACCATAGGAACTTTTGTTTTTTGTTTTTGATCTTCATGAAAATCACAAGTGTAAAGCTCTGGCCCATTATGCTATATATAAAATTTCGCATTTCCTTTTGCCAATATTTCCTCCACTCTTTGAGTCGGGTATATTTTATGATTATTTCGCATTGATGTTTGCTTCGTAAAAGATGGCTGAGGTTCGACCTTAAGCCCTTAAAAGATTTTTTCTTTAAAAATCGAGCCAACTTTACTTTGGAGTTTTGGGCTTTATTTTAACCCGTCCCTGTTCGACCGATGATCTTATTAATGGCTTGCCCGCTGGAGCCTTCTTATGCTTTGTGAATTCGGACGTCTCCGAATCACCTCGGGCATTTAAGTCGAGGTCTTTAATCATTCGACCTTCTCCCGACTATTTAGAGTTTTCGTAATTTTGGTTCGTTTAATTTTAACCTTAGTGCCTTCGCCTATTTTGTGACGACAGTCCCCAGTCGATGGTATCATTCATAAAAGAGCATATTTCAAAAAGTTTTTTTTTCTTCGTATTTCAAATATTTGTTTCATACAAAAACTAAGGACTTTGTCCGACTCCTTCTACTTTTGCCATAGCAATACTATCCGGGCACGATTCATTCGATCGTTTGGCCCTTACATCAAATCCTAATACAGAAGGCTTGGTCAAAAAACAAAAATTGTTTTAACATTGACTTTGTTTCTTGCTTTGCTTCTTTGAGCTTATTCTCCGGTTTCGTTTTTCCTGGCAAGGGAGTCATAGTCCCCTAGTGTTTGTTCATGAAGCGTCAACGGAGAAACACTACACGAAACGATGTTGTTGACTATCCAATCCCAAGCACTTGGCTGGCCTTCAAGTTCACGACACTTAGCCTCGTTCTTCAAAACTAAGGTAACACGCTGTACTTGTTATCTCGTTAAAAACCTTGCCGGAAAACCCACTTCGGGATAAAACCGGGCTAAGGAAAAAAGTGCAACATGTGTTTTCAGACCTAATTCTAATACCTACAAATTTCACTCCGATTTTGACCTTGCAAAGAAGAAAGGTGAGAATTACTAGAATTCACAGAGGGTTAACAGATCGTACCTTAGCAGTAGTATTTCTTTAAATGTACTACGTTCCAGTTGTTGTGCAGTTGTTGGCCGTCTCCGGTTTCCAATTAATACGATCCTTTGTCGGTTATTCCGGTTACCTTATACGGTCCTTCCCAGTTCGGATCCAACTTTCCATCATCGGGATTCTTAGTGTGTAGGGTAATTTTCCGGAGCACTAAGTCCCCAACCTGGAAATGCCGAAGGTTCGTTCTTCGATTGTAGTATCTTCCCATCCGCTTTTTTTGAGCTGCTAAACGGACCAGCATATTCTCATGTAGTTTGCCCGTTAAGTCAAGCCTTACGGCTATAGCCTCTTCATTCGACTCGTTCGTTGCATACTGGAACCTTAGGCTCGGTTCACCAACTTCTACAGGAATTAAATCCTCGGCCCCATAAACTAGAAAAAATGGTGTTTCTCTGGTACTTGACTTTGATGTCGTTCTATAGGCACATAACACCTCCGTGACAACACTTCCTTCCACTTGTGTTTGACGACTCTAACCGCTCCTCGAGATTTTGGATTATGGTTTTATTTGTCGACCGCCTATCCGTTTGCACTCGGGTGATACGGAGTTGATAAAATCTTTTGATCTTCAACCCTTCAAGGAAGTCATTAACTTTGTTTCCTATGAGCTGGCAACCGTTATCGCAAGTTATCTCTACCGATGCCGAACCGACAAACGATATGGTCCCAAATGAAGTTACTGACTTCCTTCTCTCGAACTTTTTTGAAGGCCTACACTTCAACCCATTTAGAAAAGTAGTCAGACATAAATAAAATAAAACGAGCCTTACCTGGAGCCCACGGCGAAAGGCCGATAATGTCTATTCCCCATTTCATAAACGGCCAAGGCGATAGAACCGGATGCAGCAACTCTCCTTGTTGGTGTATCATCGGTGCGATGTAGAATCTCTCCTTGTTAGTGTATCATCGGTGCGTGCCTTTGGCACCCGTCACACTTTTGGACAAAGCTTTTCGCGTCCTCCTCCGTCCGGTTCCAGTAATATCCCGCTCTAATTATCTTTGGGACCAAGGCTTCGGCATCCAAATGATTACCACGGTTCCTTCGTGAATTTTCCTCATCACATAGTCTGTTTCTCCGGGCCCCAAGCATTTAGCCAAAGGTCCGTAGAAAGACCGATGATACAATTGGTCATCGACCAAGTAGAATCTTGCAGCCTTGGTTCGAAGAGACCTCGATTCCTTAGAGTCCGTTGGGAGCTTTCCCTCTCGCAAGTAATCTATGTATTTGTTGCGCCAATCCCATGTCAGGCCCATTGAATTTATTTCGGCCTAGCCATTTTCTACTGCCGAGTTCATCAATTGGGCGACTGCGCCAGAATTGAACTCTTCGGCTTCAATCGATGAGCCTAAGTTGGCCAACGCATCTGCTTCGTTGTTCTGTTCTCTCAGTACATGTTGCATAGTCCATTCTTTAAATGGTGCAAAATTACTTGAGTTTTTTCCAAGTATTTTTGCATTTGCTCATCTTTGACCTCGAAAACACTGTTGACTTGATTTACGAATAGAAGTGAGTCGCACTTAGCTTCGATGACTTCCGCCTCTAAGCTTCGGGCCAATTCCAAGCCTGCAATCATAGCCTCATACTCGACTTCATTGTCAGTCAATTTTAAAGTTCTGATTAATTGTCTAATAATGTTCGTACGTTGGGACCTTAAGAACGATACCCAATCCGGACCCCTTTTGGTTCGATGCACCGTCTTTATACAGGGTCCAGATCCCCGAGGTTTCTCCTAAGCTTAACAAAAGCTCCTTTTCTACCTCGGGAACCATCGCAAGGGATAAAATCCGTTACGAAATAAGCCAAGATTTGAGATTTAATAGCCGTTCTAGGTTTATACTCGATATCATAACCGCTAATCTCTACAGCCCATTTAGTCAACCTACCCGACAGTTCCGGTTTATGCATGACATTTTTTAATGGGTAAGTAGTTATGACGCATATGGGGTGGCATTGGAAATAAGGTTTTAGCTTCCTTGAAGCACTTACCAAGGCCAAAACTAATTTTTCGAGGTGCGAATAACGGGTCTCCGCATCTCCTAATGTCCTCCTCACATAATAGATAGGGAATTGCATACCTCCTTCTTCTCTAACCAAGACGCCGCTTATCGCAACCTCGGATACCGCCAAGTACAGGTACAGTTGTTCGTCTCCCTTCGGTGTGTGCAGCAAAGATGGGCTCGACAAGTACTGTTTCAAATCTTCCAAGGCCTTTTGACATTCTCGTGTCCACACGAAGTCGTTATTCTTTCTTAGCAAAGAAAAGAAACGGTGACTTTTATCTGATGACCTCGAAATGAACCGGCTTAGGGCTATTATTCTTCCGGTCAATCTTTGCACTACCTTCACATTGTTCACTACTTCGATGTCCTCAATGGCTTTGATTTTGTCCGGGTTGATTTCAATCCCCGTTCGACACCCATCAAGCCTAAAAAGCTTGCACGACCTAACCGAAGGCACAACTTCTCCGTGTTCGGTTTCATGTTGTACTTACGAAGTATATCGAAGGTATCCTGCAAATGTTTCAAATGGTCCTCTGTTTCCAGGGACTTAACTAACATGTCATCAATGTAAACTTCCATTGTCTTACCTATTTGTTCTTCGAACATTCGGTTAACTAGGAGTTGACATATTGCTCCAGTATTTTTTAATCTGAACAACATTACATTGTAGCAATAAGTCCCATATCGGGTTATAAAAGAAGTCTTCTCTTGATCATCCGAGTCCATCCGAATATGGTTATACCCGGAGTAAGCATCGAGAAAACTAAACATCTCGTCGTCGTCACATCGATCATTCGATCAATGTGAGGCATAGGGAATGAATCCTTCGAGCATGCTTTGTATAGATCTTTATAATCGACACACATTCTAAATTTATTACCTTTCTTTGGCACAACGATGACATTGGCTAACCAGTTCGAGTATTTAACCTCCCGGATAGAGCCTATTTTCAAAAACTTTGTTCCCTCATCTTTAACGAAGAATACTTTGATTCGGCCATCGGCCTCCTTTTCTGTTTGACCGGAGTGAATTTTTTTATCGAGGTGAGCTTATGGTGGCTCACCTCCGGTGGCACACCGTCATGTCTAAAATGGGACCAAGCAAAACAATCGGCATTAGCTTGAAGAAATTTAATGAATTTGCACCTGAGCTTCGAGGTTAACCCCGTGCCCAGGTATACCTTTTTATCCGGTAAGTGTACGAACAAGATTATCTGTTCCAACTCCTCTATGATAGACTTAATTGCGTCCAAATCATCCGGTACTACGAATGATCTGGGCATACCAAAATCATCTTCTTCAAGGCTCTGGCCCCTCTCTTTCTTTTCTTCGTCGAGCTCGTATTCTTTCGTGCTATTTAATGTCTTCCCCGCTTTGGTTGGTTCAACGACCTTTTGGACCAGGTTTTTCTTCACAATGAGGGGCTTCTTCGATGCAAACATCTCCCTTGCGTGGATTGTTCACCTCGGACCATTTTTATTCCTTCCGGAGTTGGGAATTTCAACATACGTGTAATGTCGATGGCATCGCCTCGTTATTAATCCACAGTCTGCCGAGTAACGCATTATACTTCATCTCTCCCTCGATGACATAGAACACAGTTTGTTGAATAGTTCCATTGACCGGCAAAGAGATTTACCCTTTAGTAGTTTCGCTCGCCATATTGAATCCGCTGAGAACCCTTGTTACCGGAACAATTTGGTCCAGCAACCTCAGTTGTTCTACTACTCTCCATCGGATAATGTTGGCCGAGCTATCTGGGTCAATCAAAATACGTTTAACTTGAGATCTAAAAATAAGAACAGAAATTACCAATGCATCATTGTGCGGTTGAATGATGCCTTCTGTATCCTCGTCATTGAAGGAAATAGATCCTTCGGCCACATAATCCCTAGTTACCGGAACAATTTGGTCCAGCAACCTCAGTTGTTCTACTACTGCACCAGTAGGATAATGTTGGTAAGAACTTCAGGTGGGTCAATCAAAATACGTTTAACTTGAGATCTAAAAATAAGAACAGAAATTACTAATGCATCATTGTGCGGTTGAATGATGCCTTCTTCATTCTCTTCATTGAAGGAAATAGATCCTTCGGCCACATAATCCCTGGTCCGCTTTTCTCGAACAATCGAAACGTTTGTCCTCTTCAACACCGGTCCTCTGGCATATCCGTTCCTCCGACTATCATATTGATCACATGTTGTGGCTCCATGGGTTCGTCCTGTTTGTGACCTTCTCTACCTTTGTAGTGTCCTTTGGCTTGTTCACTCAAGAATTCACGAAGGTGACCGTTTTTTAACAATCGAGCCACCTCTTCTCTTAATTGGTAGACAGTCTTCCGTTCTACGGTTGTGAGTCCCATGATACTCATATATTATGTTTGGATCCCTTTGAATCGGATCAGTTCTTAATGGTCTCGGCCACCTGGCATCTTTGATGTGGCCAATAGCCGAGACGAGATCCGTCGCGTTAATGTTGAAGTTGTACTCTGATAACCTCGGAATGTCCCCGTTGTTGTCTGACCCTCTGGCATCACTTCTAAGCTGCAAACCCTAACTGCTTAACCCGTGATCGACTCGCCTATCACCTCTGCTCGAAATATGACCGGGTCCGGTTCTTACCTTATCCGACCTAAAGTTGGATCTCTTCGGCTGAGTATACGGTCGGTACCTATCCTTCGATGGCCATATCTCCGGTTCAAAATTCCTCCTCGATCTCTTGGAACTCTTTCCTCCGTTTACCCGGACCGAGAGAAAGTTGATCATCCTCTACCCGGATCTTAGACTCAAATCGGTTATGAACATCAGCCCAAGTTACTTCCTCATATTCCCACAAATTTTCCTTTAACTTGAATGCGGCAGTTGAGATTCAGGGGTTGAGTCCCTTAGTAAAGGCTTGAGCTGCCCATTCTTCCGGGACCGGAGGAAGTTCCATTCGTTCCCTTTGGAATCTATTCACGAACTTTCGGAGCAACTCATTATCTCTTTAGGTGATTCTAAAAATGTCTGCCTTTCTTGCCTACACCTTTTTGGCCCCGGCATGGGCTTTGATAAACGAATCTGCGAGCATCTTAAAAGAAGTGATGGAATGCTGGGGAAAATGTTCGTACCAAGTCAATACCCCTTTGGATAATGTTTCACTGAACGTTTTTAGCAATACTGGCTCGATTTCATCCTCTTCAACGGTCTTTGCCTTTTATAGCATAGGTATACGAAGTCACATGCTCCTGCCGGTCCGTCCTCCCATCGTATTTCGAAATATCTGGCATCTTGAACCTTTTTGGGATCAACTTCGAGGCCGCACTTTAGGGAAAGGCCTTTGGATGTACCTTTTCGAGTCTGGCCCTTTCAGGATTGGGGGTGCCTCCGGAATCTAGTCCACCCAAGAGTTATATGTTTCCACCTTCTTTTCAGTGGACTCGACCTGTTTAACCAAATTTTTGAGCATCTTCAAGACTTCAGCTGATGCCCCGAACCCTGATCCGTTATCGCTACCACAGGCCCGAACATCCTCTTGCCTCAGTTCGGCGACTCGACTCGGTCCTGTTAAAACAGATCTATTTTCCCCTTTTTGAAGCTGGGCTATGGCTACATATTGTTCCTGCAAGATTTTAAAAATAAGACGTAAATTAATTTCTTCCACAACATCCGGTGCTTTTCGAGCTTGTGCCCGAGGTAAAGTCGCAGAGTTGTTGCTGTTCAAGGGGTCTGGGATCGGAAGGCCGGCATTCTGGTTGAGGCCTTTAGTGGAATGATGGCATTTGGGTTAGCCGGATCAGCATGTGGTGGGATATGTAATCCGCTGTTATTGTCGTTTTCATCGATTAGCTCGTTGTTGTTCACGTGTACGTACTAACCGATTGCTTGCCATTGTGAAGTTAATCGCAACACAAACTTTCAAAGAACAAGTGAAAAGATGAGGCAATAAATTAACCACCACTATTATCTAGCCCTACAAATGGGCGCCTAAAGCTTACCTTAAAATGGGTAACAATTAAATTTGTAAGTGGTTAATAAGATATATGGTTAGATTAACTTATTGGTATAAGATAATAACAAGTAAATAGCAATATATTGATATATAATAGTAAAGGAAACTTAAGAAAACAAGCTGGGAAGCTTTGCAAATTGGTCCGGTTTGGAGGTCGCTTTCTCTAACCGAGCCAAAGCACTTGAGAAGATTTTTTTGCCACTTTTCTGATTACAAAAATTTATGATAATGAAAAAGCTAACCCACAAAAAGAAGGGTAGCCCTCTATTTATAGCTAACAACAAATGGGCCCTAGTACAATGCAAGAAAAGCCTTTCTAGAAAAACCCTAAAATGGATAAGGCTGCGTCCGTACGGTCTGACACCCGTATTGTTGTCAGCCCAAATGGCGGAATGGTCAAATGACGCGTGGCCTGCTTCATAACTCATTCTCCGACCCTATATTGAGTGTGCTCTCTTTAGGTTTGGGTTTTCCGTGCTCATTAGAATACTCTCGGTTTTAACGCAGAGTTGAATGTACTTACGACCCCTCGGTCTTCGTTCTTATCGGTTGTTACGAGCCTACTCTCCCTCAATCTCATACCAAATGGCTCTAAACTTTACCCCGATTTTTACCGGATACAAGTTGCATCAGTTTTTACCGTATACACTAGAAATAATTGATTTAGTTTTTCATTGATTAAACGTATCTCTTTGTTTTTCTTTCTCCCTTTAGATTTTGAGTGTGAATAGCATTTCTCTCTTCTTCTTCTTCTTTTTTTTTTTTTTTTTTTTTTTTTAATGTAATCTTGCAAGCTCTCCATATTTATACAATCTGTGCATTTTCTCTCTCCGTAATCCAACAAGTTTTTTCTCTTTGCTTCTCAGTTTTATTGTTTTAATTTTTGGACTCTGAGAATATCATATGATAATATACTCCATTAAATGCAGAATGCCACTTTTAATCGTTCTTTCATGGGCAATTTGCAAGATTGCCCTTCGCTGGGGGTGGTCTTTAATTTTTACCCCTCAAAATGGTGGTCTTTAAATTTTGCCCTTCAGGCAGAATTTACATGGCACAGTATTTTGCCCATTTAAATTCTACCGAAGAGCGAATTCGCATCGATTCGCCGGGACGATTTGCAGAAAGTCTGCCTTGCGAATTTTTTTTTTTTTTACTGAGCTGGGGTTCGAACTCACAACCTCGGGGTGTTAGGCGAGGGGTAAAACTTAAAGACCACCAATTTGAAGGGCAAAAATTAAAGACCACCCCAAATGAAGGGCAATCTGCGCAAAAAAATAAAGTTCTTTCATATCTTGTTCATCAATCTAGATTCTCTCTTCTTTCATATAATACACACACACACACACACACTATTATTTAATATTTTAAGAGTCCAAAAATTAAAATACCGTTTATCTTGTTTCTAGGCATAAACAAGGTTAAATGGCACTCCTTCAATAGCCTAGAAGACCATTTAAATTTTTCTCCTTTTTTGACATTTTCCCGTTCTTATCTTTTTATTTTATTTTTAATAGCCAACGGCTTTTAAATTTAATTAATCATCTTTCACCTCCCATTATAATTGTCTTCTTTATTAGATATCTTAATATGCATTTATGTGGCACCTCTCTTAGATGGGGATTCTTATTTACTTTCTCCGATTCAAAAGTAAGTGCCCACTTGGCTTTTAGCATACTCATTAAGAAAATACTAATTTCAAGAAGTAATAGATATTTTGACTAAACTATCCTTAATTAAATACTACCTAAGTAATATATTTTCTTGATTACATGAAAACTCACTTAGCTAAATAGAGGTAAATTTAGAAGAAATTAATTAATTCCTTCTTAATTATGTAAATGGATACTTACTTTGAACAAAAATAAAAAGACGAAGGGTGTGTCCGGTGTGGTGGAAAATATTTTTCAATTTTCTCATGTCTGTTTGGTCAAATATCTTTAGGAAAACAAGTTTATTAAAAACGAGGAAAATGACTTCCTTACTGAAAGTCCCACAAGTGCCATTCCACCAATCACCCAACCAACTCCCCAAACACCCACCCCACCAAACCCTAACTACTCCCAAATTTCCGTACCACTACACCACCCCTCCACCCCCCCTCCGACCCCTCGACCGTCCAAAAAAAAAAATTTAATTTTTTGTTAAAAAAAAAAAAACACCACCCACCCCTCCGCGACACACCATTGCCCCACCACCTTTCCAAAAAAATTTAAATTGTCCTTAAAAGTCCCCTTTCCGGATTTTCCACTTCATATATTTTATTTTACTTTTATAAAAAGTGAGAAATTTGGGTGGTTAAATTTGGTTTGGAGTGGGTGGTGGGGGGTTGTGGTCGGGGGGGGGGTCATGGGGTAGGGTGGGGTAAGAAAAATTTCTTATATTTTATAAAAGTAAAATAAAATACATGAAATAGAAAATTTGGGAGGGGGTGGAAGGGGGGGTTAGGTGGAGCGGTGGTATGGGATGGGGTTGGGGTGGGTGAAGATGAAGTGAGTCTGAGGTAGAGGTGGGGTTTGGTTGGGGGTGGGTGGTGGAGGGTATTATTTGAATCTTCTACGTATTCATAACGTCAAATAAGTCCGACACACCACATGCAAAAGTGAAGACCTTCTTGAGGAAACCCTTTGTCTGTCTCCTCCTTTTTCTTTTCTCTCTCGTTTTCATTGATTAGTAGACTTCTCATTGTTTTTTTTCCTCTCTCTCCCATCTTTTGTTGTTTTCATTCCTCCTTTTTTTTTTTTTTTTTTCAAGTTTTTTTCATCTCATGTGTTCTTTTTGCCTTTTCTTTTCCTTTTTAGTTTTCTTCCTCTTTTTACAACTTGAAGACTCTATCGAGATACTCTTTTGGGGTTGTAAACTTTGAATATGAAATTCTAGATTTGTGATGTGGAATTCGAGAACAATTGGTTGCTGCTATTGAGGGATTAGATTTAAAATGTTTTTAAGTTGAAAAATCGACATTAATCACTGTTGTGGTGTTTTCCCTTCTTTTTCTTCCCTGTAACATTTATAATATTTTATTGATATGGTATTTTTGTATTATTAATAACCGATGGTTATGGTGATTTTGTGGTTGTGGCGCCGCGAAGCATATGTAGAAATGTGGTGGTGTATATTTGTGTATATTCTATTGATATATTTTGTATATCTAATGTATAAACATGTATATTTGTGTATTATACATAATTATACACAGGATATACATTGATTATGCAATACTTAGGTATATAGGTGGGATGATGTGAGGTGGAGTTGTACGGAGAAATTAAACTGTTATTTGTTAATGTGTTCTTCTCTTCCAACTTTTTCTTTCTTTTAATTGTATGGATAAGTTGAAGTTAAAAGCATGTTAAAAGGAACCTTGAAAAGGATGATAACATTTATTAGATAATTAAGGACAAATATGTATATGATTTGTATAATTATGTATAATCATTATATATTTATATATATGACTTGTATATCTATGCATACCCTCCACATAGTTACAATACTTACCTTCTCAAAGAGCATATATAGTAGCATGACGTGTATCCAAATATATTTATGTATGTTTGGTTGTATATTAAGCTTGTAAAGATGGAAAATTATGTATATTTAACTTGAAAATGAGCAGTTGAAGAAAACACATCTAGCAAGGAAAAAACAATTAACCCCAAGGATGAATCTCAAAAATCTCCGCAAAACTGCCCCTCAAAACCCTTTATGTCTCCAATTGGGAATTTAAGCTTTTGATTTCCATTGATTTCGCAATGCGGCCTCACTTAACACATCACAGTCTCACACCTGCAAACCAAGTCCCGCAGAGGCGCGCCCGCAGGTGCGGCCCCAAGTCCGTAGATGCGGCACACCAGACACCAGAAAAATCTGGTTTTTCACGAAGTTCAACCTGAAACTCATTCGAGATCTCCCTGATACAAACCAGACATGCAACCCACTATAAAAAATGAACTCATCCGTGCCCTCACAATTTCCAAAATAGGTCATCTTGACCCGGTCAACCCCCAAACAGGCAAAAACAAGGTTTCCAACCCAAGGACCAAAGCACCCTTGAGTGCCTCGAAAATCGAATCAATCACCCTACCAAGTTATAATCGACCTTCTGGACCTAATGGAACCGACGAAAATCCCAAAAAGACTCATTTACCCAAATGTCAACTATCGGCCAATACTTTTTCGCTTATTCAACTTAAAGGATTTTAAATTCCTCAAAACCAACCCGATCACCTTGGGAACCGCGCTACCTATCCCCACTAGTCAAGTACAGTCTAACTAAGCTACGGGAAGGGTCATCAGGGGTAAATGGAGTAAAATGTCTAAACAACCGAACGGGTCGTTACATCTTGTTCGTCAACAGTTAGTCCTAAACACTTAGAGCTCTTGATCTTGGTTATTTTAGCTATTTTTTTCATATCATTATTATTTTATTTTTTTTCGTTATTCAAAAAATGACTTCACATCAGTTTGAGTCCTTCAGTGTTCGTTTCATTGGAAAAAACTATTCTGTTTGGGAATTTCAGTTTCAACTATTTGTTCTTTGGAAAAGAATTATGGGGCCATATATATGGAAATCATCCTGTTCCTACTGATTTTACAAAGTTAAATGAGTGGAAGGTCAAAGATGCTCATGTACGAGCATCTACACCAACACCTGAAGATCATGGTCCACAGCCGGGAGATAGAGATTCGATTGGTCGGATTTTCATTGTGACCGAGGGAGCTGGGTAAGATTTCCTTTTATTAAGTTTTCATAAAGTTTTTATCACCTTAATCATTCATGCGTTGAAATTTTTAACTGCAGGTACTACAAAAGCCATCCTGGATGTTGTTCGGAGGCTTTATGGTGATTGGTTTTATACTTCATGGGGTGAAATTCCATACGATACTCGACAGGCTATGCTTAACGAGTTTAATGTATGCATCTTATTATATATTTCATAACTTTGGTTTAGTTTTATATATCATCTGGCATTAGCAATTTTATTTGCAGATGTTGTGCACATGGGATCCAGTGCACAATTAAAGGGTTGCTGCGAACTTTGAGAAGAAGGGGAGTGCAAGGTTGTCTGACTGGGTTTCGAGGGCTACAAAGCATATGAAGAAGCCCGAATAGCTAACCGACGGACAGTGGGAGTAACTTAAAGCATAATGGCAAACTCATGAGTTTTTCGCCAAGTCTGAGCATGGAAAGACTGCCCGTGCGTCCCAGAAAGGGGGCTATTTGCACACTGTAGGTGCAAGAAGTCTGGGGCACGTGGCGAGGAAAATGATAAGTAGTTTCATACTCTTAAAGTTAGCTATGGTCAATATGTTATTATTGAGTTATTAATTTTATATTTAACTTTTTGTAGAATGAGACGTCAGGACAGATGATAACTTAGGATGAACTATTCCTAAAGACCCACACAAAAAAGAAGAAGCAAGAGTCGGATCCGATCGAATGGGTCAAGGGCAGGGCTGAGAATTCTTATGTAAATGATATTTTTATTATTTAAGTAATTATATAAGTCTAATTATGATATATTCGTTATATACTAACTTTTATTTTTTAAATAGATAGAATCAGTATATGCAACAAGTGCAGGAGTACAACCAAACTCAGCCTGAAGGCCAGCGACCAGCCCTCCATCGGAACTAGAGATAGAATTTTGGTGTACAGTAGTTGGGGGAGTTCAAAAGCGTAGAGCTTAAGGTCTAGGCCTACCAAACAACTTAAGTCACATTCAGTCAGGACTACGAGGTAAAGGGTCTTCTCGACAGGCCGAGGGAGTTGATGGTGTTCAGGTTGCAGCTATGGCGTAGCAAATGGAACAACTTAATCGAAAATTAGCGGCGACCGAGGCAAAAAGAGTTGAGGAAAGTAGGGCGATGAAAGCGAACCTCAAATTGCTTAGGCACAAGTTAAAAGCCACATTGCAGGTGGACGATTTGGTGTGCCCCCTTCTCCCCCTCCCGACCTAGAAGATGATGAAGACATGGATGAGAATGGTGAATTCGTAGCCTGAACACCGGATGATGAGTTGCCTTAGTTTGGATTTCAGTTATGGACTTATGCTTTAAACTTTACAGACTTATGTTAAAACTATGTAGAACTAGTTAATAGTACTTTTGGTGGAATCCCTTGAATATTTTGAACTTATGGACTTTTTAGATCTTATTTGATGTGTTTAGATAGTCTTTGATGTGTTTGATTGTTACTTAGGATGATTTTATGTGTTGTAGCTCTATTAGAATTGATTTGGCAGCATTTAGTGCAGGTTTGTAGTTGAAATTGTATTCTGGTTTGTGCTAGTTTTTTGGTAGGTGTGGCTGTAGCAAATTACTGCTGGTTTTTTTCTAGAAAATTGATTGAAAAACCGACGGAGTTTGTCGGTATTCTGGATTATACCGAAATAATTTCCAGAAAACCGACAGACTCCGTCGACTTTATTAAAAAAATTATAAATAAAATTGATAACCGATGCAGTCCGTCAGTTTTTAGTAATATTTATATTATTTCTTTTTAAATATAAAATATTGAAGGAAAATAAATATAAATAAAATAATTAAATAACCGATGCAGTTCGTCGGTTTTTTATACTATTTTATATCTCAGATTTAAAAACGACGGACGTCTTAACCGACCCTGTCCATCGCAAAAGAAACGACACAGTCTGTCGGTTTTCAAAAAGCGATGTAATGAAAACCGACGAACCGTGTTTCGTCGATTTTTCGTCAATTTCTTTAAAAAAAATCGACGTGGTCCGCTGGTTTTTGTCTGTTTTTTAGTAGTGTTTGCAGTTCAACAAGTGAGTCAATTTATGAAGGCACCGCGCCATCTACATTTGGTGGTTGTTCATCGCATCATTCGATATCTATTAGGAACATCTACTCTTGGATTTTTCTTTCCTAGTGGTTCTCCTATTCGTCTCAATGCTTTCAGTGATTTTGATTGAAATTTGGATGTCACGATACTCGTCGTTCGATCCTTTGGTTATGCTGCATGTTTCTTGAGAGTCCTTGATATCTTTCGAAGAATAAGTATAATACCGTACCGTGTGTCAAAATCTTCAACAGAGGCTGAATATCAAGCCATGTCTAATGCTTGCTTCGAGATTGTTTGGCTTTTTGGATTACTTGCTGAATTTGATTCGCTCAATCTAATCCTACTCCTTTCCATGCTGATAATACAAGTGCCATTCAGATTGCTACTAATCCTGTTTATCATGAGAGGACCAAACACATCGAGGTAGACTGTCATTATATACGAGAAGTTGTTGATAATGGTGTCATTACTCTTCCACACGTGTCCAGTGATCTTCAAATAGCTGACGCATTTACAAAATCCGTGGCACGACGACATTGTCAGTTTCTAGTAGGCAAATTGATGCTTTTTGATCCACAAGCATCAATTTGAGGGGGGATGTTAGCATGATGACAAGATATTATAGATATTTTAAACATAAATAGAGATACTCTAGATATGTGAAAATATACTTAGAGATATTTCATATTTATTGTAGAATATTGTGTAGCATTAACTATAGAATATTATGTAGAATATTTGGTAGGATTTACATTAAGTGTAGGATATTTTGCTTCCTTTTATCTCCTCCTCCTGTGTATAAATACCTATGTAATCGATGTATTAAATGAAAAAATTGAGACACTCATTCTTCAATTTCTCTCGTGTTTTATACGTGTATAAAGGCTTCACAAATGTTTTGACATCAACCATTGCTTACCGTATACCGCACCCGACTTTTGCAGGAAATCACTAACGCTATAGAAACTTTGACGCGACATCTCAATAGAATAAGACGAGAATATAATATAAACGGTTAGTTCTCTTCCTCTTTTATATTTTCCTCACTTTATAGGTATGTGGACCTGTGGTTATATTTGCTCTTCATTTTCTATAATCAGGAACAGAAAACAATGTGAATGAGGTGCTCAGAAGTACATCCAATCTATCTGCTCCATCGCAAGGAAATTCCAGAAGTTGAAGAATTAGCAAGACTGATGTTGCCCACTAAGGATATGCTTATAAACGAAACTTCACAGCTCTTTCTGTGTTTGAGTAACTGTTATCCAATTAGAAAGTTCGTTGTTAGTAACTAGTGTTGATCGATTTAGTGGCAAGCCCGCGTACACCAAATTTTTTGGCTTGCACGATGTCTTATTTCATTTGTGAAAGAAAAGAACGGGCGCACATTTTATACCCTTCTACTGTTCTTTCTTACTTTTGACTGCCTTCTACATGCCCCTAAGAAAGACTTGTGATAATGTATTCTAAGAAGCCAGACACTTTGACTGGTTGGCTTTTCTGTTGGAATAGGACATTGAAGAGGATCTACGCCAAAATCTGAATGTGCATGATCCAAGGGTCCACCACAGAACAATGCGAACACTAGAAATACTGTTCAACTATCTAGGCACATATTTTCGTGAACTTGGCCTCGCAATGGTGCACGTTCAGATGGGTGAAAATGGGGTATGATACTTTGCTCGCTACTAAATTATTTTGGCTTTTGTGGCCTTTGTGGTCAATGAAGTGGGTTGAGAACCATGAGATCTCAGGTTCAAACCCCACCAGGGACAAAAAAAAAAAATCTATATCTGACAGCTAAACTTTGTAACTCTAACGTTCTCTCCCATAACAGGACGAAGGTTCTAGACTGATCAACCCTGGTTTAGCAAATGAGAATGATATTGGGATGCGCCGAGGCAAGATTCTTTATACGACGGCAGTTGAAATGCGGTGGGAGTAAGTACCTATTTCGGTAGGAGGAGATATTGCGCCTAATACGGATAACGAAATTGACAACGCAAAAGGTGTATCTTCCGACCAACAACCGTGAACCTACAAGTGCTCATGTATCACCGATGAAGTAAGTGTATTTTCAACCTCGAATATTAAATGCAATCTTCCAAATATTTCAATTCGTTTCGATTTTGACAACCATCTTTTGCTCGGCACTTGCACAACCTACATAGACTTTGCTTTCTTTGTCCCCCTTTGCTTTTACTCTAATCATCGATGTGTATGCGACACGGCTAACGAAGATGTTGGGACCTCTCGTCAACGAACAAGTTGATTTTCCGAAAGCCCACACTCGCAAAACAACAAAAGGGTATTATTCTTTCCGTTGACAGCTTGTGGTCAATTTCTTTCATACTCTGCAGATAACACATGTTCGTTATCCTCTTCATTGATAACCGTATTTCGGAGTGCCTCGCTCTCCTTTCTTCTCGCGTGACCGGGGTATAATACGGGTCCACGTTAAGTTTATAAGTCATGTATAATTTAAGGAAGACAAAACAAGGTAACACGAGAAAGTGTCGTAACTACAAACTGTCTCAACTTCAAACAGAATAATAGTACAAGTCTCAGACCAACTCCTCCTCAAATCCTTTAACCAGTGGCAGAGCCAGAAATTCTAGTATGGGATTCACAAAATAGAAGAGAGCCAAAATTACCCTCCAACTATCAGAAATAGAGCATTTTTGCCTTCCATTTTAGATGAGGGCGGAAGTGATCCAGTTTTAGACGACGAGGACATTTGTTTATACCAAAAGATAATGGGGGTAATAGTGCTCTATGTCCGATAGTTAAAGGGTATGTTGGCCCTCTTCTGTTAACAAAAATACAAGAATGACATACTTGGGATTTGAACCTACAACTTAAAGTAACTTTTTGAACCCCCCTTTACTACTACATTAGAAGTTTCTCTCATGTCAAAGGGATTCAACTGTTTATATTCATATACAAAAAAATTGTCTTTGCTTCCCCGTTTACGCAAAAGATAACGAGGTGGATTCGCTTACTGGAGTTGACATAGGAATTTTGTCTTTCGACTTTAATAGTCTCTTAGTAGCTTTACCATGGATATGTATGTTTTGAGTAGATGTGTATTCTTAGTATATAGATAAAAACCTTACCAACAACGGCGTTCACAAATCAACGCATTTGCGTAGGAAAAAAAGTGTTTCGTAATCGCAGACAAATTGATTTTTGTCTTCGTAGGTAAATAGATGGAAAGAGATAGAAAAGAAAAGACTCACATCAACAATTCTTTTGTTGCGTTTCTCCGTAGAAGCACTCATTTCTTTTTCTCACAGAACAAGAAGAAGCACGCAATGTGGAAACCAAATTGAGCAACTTTTGTGTTATTGGGGAACAATTTCAAAGTGTGTGAGTAGGACCGAGGTTGTCTTAACTAGGTAAATTTTCAGGTTTGCCTCCGAGGGTATACTAATAAATGATTCGTTTACAAGAATCTCATACGTATTCACTTCTTATACGCCCTTTGTGTTGTTTAATTTCATCTTTTCCTCTCCATGTCCATGTACGTTTGTGGAGGAAAGACAAAAATATTTAATCTTCGTTTTCTTGTTTTTATGCGGTGGTTGTAAGTGTTACTCTATAGAAATAATATTCACGATATATGAAAATACAGCTTAATCAACAAGAATAAAAAGAGTTACTAATGACACCGAGTCGATATGAAAGAATTACTATCACTATAGCAAGCAAGGAATTTTACACTTTGTAGGCATGAGTAAAATACTCCAAGGACCGGTACACATCCAAAAGAAATAACCCTCTTTTGATTTTCCCACCTCACTAAAATATCGCTCACACTCTTTATTTTCCGCAAAAACTATTTCTTAAACCCTGTCTGTGATGCCTCAATCTTCTTTTCTCTTTTGATTGGGCGTGATTACGATAGAAGAAAACCTCCTCTATTTGAATAATTTCTTAATTCTTCAACGAGGTGGAGAGTTGAAGTTCTCTAAACAGAGAATTTAAATCCATCACTCCAAAAACCATTTATGCTAATCGTCAACTATGTAATTTTAAGAAAAGGGTTATTTCCAACCATTTTGTGCCGCTCTCCTCACACCAGTAGTATTCCATGGTGAGATCAATCTTTCCACATTGGTAACGATGGGGCTAAATGTAACTTCGTATCTCCCTCAACAAGAATGTCTCTCGTATTATCATTCTTAGGATTGTATAGAACAACCGTTTTGTTAGCCAATCGTCTAGTATCAAATCTATCCGGCCTCTTATCACGTAAAAGGCGCCGTGTACGGTAAGAAGGATTTATTTCTAAATTCCTTTTGAAAAATAAGGATATCCATGATTCTTTACTCCATATTCCTTCCATTCAATATCTCAACGCCCTATCATCTTCCAAACAAGTCATGATACAAAGGCATTCAATTAAAATTCCTAAACCAACTAACAATCTCTTCTTAATCGACGTAGACTCAGGGACCGTAAACATATGGAACTTTTCAGAGATGAGATCAAAACATATTGGAGGGCCACGTCAATGCCACATTTGTGCCACATCAGCGTTTGTGTTTACTTGTTCAACTTTATACAAGTTGAGATGCCTACTTGTGCACACCCAAAGGTGGCATATACGCCACCAAGCCAAGTTTAAGGGCCTATTTATGTATTATGCCTTTAAAAAATCAAGAGATAATTTAATATTTTATTCTTGTTTTACCTTACTATTAATTATTGGGTTGAAAATTTTAATAAATTGTAAGTGGACAACTTTATGTTACGTTTTTCTTTTTCCTCACGATAGCAATATTCCTTTGCTAATTCTTTCCTCACTAAGGGGAAAAAAAAAAAAAAAAAAACTTTCTTGTTACCCTGCCTGGCGCCATTCATCTCCACATAGTAAATGTGCTGCTGTATGAGTTACCTTTTATGTTCTGTGTATGGCTTGTTTTTGCTAGAGAGAGTAAACATTTCCTTGTCGTTGTGGAATCCTGCCACTAGGGAGGTGAGGCCGCTTCCCAATTTCGAGCTTCAACATATGGTCTCATTCCAATTACGAGTCGATTGGGGTTCGACATTAGACCACGTCACCGATGGCTATTAGGTTGTTTGGTTTTGCTTTTTCCCCCGGTATGAAATCTTATCTCATAGAGAGTATATGTGTTAATCTATGCCTCGTTCGAGGGTGAAGGAAAACACACAATCCACGAGAACACATAGTTCCCCCAAGTTCACTATTTGTGTCACAACCCAAAATCCCAAGTCATGATGGCACTAGCCCCACCGTAGTAGTAAGCCAACACAACCATAATTAAAACAAAATCTAAGTGCTTTAAAATAAAGCATACAAGTCATTTCATAAGTCTTAATAAGTCTCGAATAAAATACTAAGTAATAATTACAATTAAACCCCCAAAATCAGATCTCACCATAATACAAGGATAACTAAGAGTCATAATAGTCTAATACATCATAAGATGTCTGGAAGTAAGAAAGATAGTGTGAAATAAAGATAAGGAGAAATCCGAAGCCATCGTAAGCCACAGCTCACCCCGAATCTCAACGAGCCGCTCTAACAAAGTGAAGTCGGTAGTCGCGGCCTCCACTAGTGCTGGGATCGAGTCCGCACACAAAGAAAGGTGCAAGCAAGCGTAGCGTGAGTACAATAAACAACGGTACTCAAAGCATGCATCTTGACCGACCCTTTCCGTAATCTGAGACGTAGGTCGTGTCTTCGACATCATAACCACACATGTCCGCGATAGTCCAAATACAAGAAAATCATAATAACAGCTAAACCCACGTAAATGCATGTATTTTCAAGATAGCCAACAAAAGACCAATAATAACAACAATGTAGAAAATGGATGAATGATATGCAATGCAACGCAAGGCCTTTGTTTCCACTTCTTGATATACACACGTTCGAATATTAACGAATCGTGACCCATGGGAGCCTCCATGAGGTCTATATATCATCGCTCCGCTAGTTTCTGATCACGACCCCAATCATATCATATCTCAATAACCTCTCTCATAGCCAACCGGGCTCAAGTGCCAATATAATGTGCCAACATCATCACTTGTCCAGAACAAGATCCCATCATACTCACAATCATATCCTCAAATCGCATGTATGAATACATGTAAAGCATGAATATGGCATGTATCAAGTCAAGAACAAGTATAAAAGCATGGAATCCATTTTCATATTCATAATACCATAAAGGCTTCACCTTTTTACTTCTTTCCATTTCAACGAGGATATATGTATTTATGATACGCACACGAATTGAAAAGACAGTAAATAATAATGATAAGAGACATAAAGTACCGTGACGTGACCAATCACAGATCCAAGGGATCATAATATTCTATCGCCTAGTGCCCGCATGGCATTCTAATTAACTATACAACGAAATAGCACAAATACCCAAACATGATTGACTCGCATCCGATACTAGCCTCGTCACCTCACCGCATCTAACCCCTTAATTCGCTCCAAATCCCTCTTATTAGGTTCATTTTAGCTAACACACACATTCAATAAAGAGTTCAAGGTCTCAACACGCCTGATAAGCCGAATCCCGAGTCACGACGCTCCTTGCCACTTCGAGAAGTCACGTTAGAACACGAGTCCAACAACATCCATATTGCTACATAATCCGAAACCCCCAAAATAAGCCTCAAAATTAGGATTCCCAACCCAAAAGGGCAAAACAATAAATTACGCCTAAAATCATGATCCTTATACTTCATAAAAATCATCCATAAACAATTACGAATTCATGCTCAATTGATCAATTCTCAATTTGGGTTAACAAAACCCTTCCATAAACCTCTTAATTTCAATATTCTAAGCATGGATTAAGGATCTAACTCATTGAAATAATCATAAAACCAAGTTAGGACACTTACCCAATGATTCCTCCTTGAATTTCCTTCAATTATCCTTTAATAATGCTCTCAAACTTAGGGGTTTTTGAATGGAATTCTAAAGGAAGAACACACTAAAGACCACATTCTGTTCAGCGATTTACGCACCTGCACACTTAAGTTCCCACCGGCAGAACAGACCTTACCTAGAAGAACCCCACAAAATATCTCGGCTCCGCTGCTCGCTACGGCGCACGCACTCCTACGGAAAATCTTCGCAGGGGCGGACAATGACCAAGTCCACAGAGTTTCGCTCCTGCGAGCCTCCACTCGCTGGAGCGTATCCACAGGGGCGGGACCCTCTCACACCTGCGCATACACCAGAAACCAGAAAAATCTGGTTTTTGACTCTCAACCCCTATAAAACGCGCTACAAACTCACTCACACTCTCGAAATTCCCAAAAGAGGTCTCGTTGACCAAGTCAACCCCAAACGAGAAAAAATCAACTTTCCAAACAAATGACCAAAATGCCCCCAAGACCCTCGGGAACTGAACCAATTACTCAAACAGCCTATATTCGATGTTCCAAAGCTAATGGAATGGATGAAAACCCTAAAAGAGGAAATTACCCCCGACGATGCCTAAAGTCAACCTAACACTTAAAGATTAATCAACTTAGCAAATTCCGAAAACAAGAAAAAGGGCGATTTCACAAGGGCAAAATAGGCAAAAATACGAAAGCAACCAAAACAACGTAACAGGTCGTTACAATTTGTTTCACTAGTCCACAAAACAATCACTTGTATAAAGAACACGAATTGTATCATATAGTTCACAGTCTAAGTCGTACCTGTTACGTGTAAGATTATTCCGGTATCCGATAAAGATCACTTTAATCTTTATAGGAATCTACCACCGTAAATCTTTATAGAAAAGAAGAGAGTTTGTTTTCTAGCTTTTGGAAGAGAAATTATTCTTCTTTTCAGATGAAGAAAAGAAACACTTGTTTATGGGAAAGAAGAAGAGTCTCTTATAACCAAACAACTTTTTGTTTATATCTTAAGTTACACACCCATTGGAAAGGGTTGTGTCTCTTCTCCGTTTATTTTATTTATTCCTTTTTAGATTGACCCACATGGCTGCCCTAAACGTACTTCCAACATCTTTCAATCACTTATAATGGGTCAACTCTTATTCCTATTCTCTAACATTCATACGTAACGGCTAGACCGTGTCACCAG
This sequence comes from Lycium ferocissimum, assembly GCF_029784015.1. Lineage (NCBI taxonomy): Eukaryota > Viridiplantae > Streptophyta > Magnoliopsida > Solanales > Solanaceae > Lycium > Lycium ferocissimum. Next base: position 28,116,359 of record NC_081353.1, on the reverse strand, counting down.
TGCATACTTTGAGAGCTCAATTGCTACATATATGTTATGAATATATAACATCTCTATATTCAAAACTTGGAGTAAATTTCAGTATGCAATACCCTAGACCATTTATCACGTTCACATCTCTCACAATCTCTTTGTATTGAGTTCATCATTATGTTCTTGTCTCAAACGACAAACATAAAGAATCGGTCAATGAACACAATTAATGTGATAATATATACTCAATGATCTTCCTCATCTCATGATTCTCTTAATCTCAATCTGATATGATTTTCTAGAAATGTACCACCGTAGATACATGATCTCTAGGCAACACCATAAAATAGCAGACACCAAATTGAATCTCAAGAAACAGATTAAAATCAAGAGGGTACAAAGTCAAAATTACTAATAATTTTTAGGGCTTCACACGAGATTGAACTTGTATCGCCCTTATAGGTCATTTTATTCATATGTGGTACGTATCACGTATCACAGTATTGACTCCTTTCACGTGGAGCGTATGCCTTTTGCATATTTAAATATTGTACAGATGATAGTTCAAATAATTCATGTCTAACTTCGAGTTCACCAAATCTACTCAGACATTTTAACCATCAGAAGTCACATCTGGTATTAAGACAGGCTATAAAACTTAATCACACATGAATAACCATAAAACAAACGACATTCATATTATAAACTTTGAGCTCTCTATTATTATCATGTCTGACAATTATAAGTTTATAATTATCTCATCTCTATTTGTCACCTAGACAATATGGGTGATTGCCCATGTGAATAGGCTAATATTTGTGTCTGTCCGACATACTTACAGTTGGAATTTATTTTCTAAACATAAAAATTATGTATATGAAACAACAATAATGAATAATTTAGGCATCAACTAACATTTACCTCAAAATGAAGTTTTTACGTGAATATGATCCAAAGAAATTAAGAAATATAAATAAATCATCACAACGCAAACCCAACGATATCATATCTTTCATAAGAAACAAATTATATGGATTTTGTTAATAGGTCTATTAGCTTTGTATCATCTTAACTGTTTTCCGTTATTATTGTCCAGTGGAGTCAGAGGCCACATCCTCCCACGTAAAAATTGTGTTTAGAAATATGAGTGTTTATGGATCAATCTTTTGAATCGTAAATCCAACAATATATGATTCTTCACCATATCTTTCGATATACCATAAGCCTTATGTTATAGTTTGAGAACCCCACTTGCTCCCACTAGCTTGGGCCTATATCTAGATCAATAAATACCAACACTTGGTTTGATTCATCAACTCCATGTCATATTTCACTGTTTATAACTTTTCCTTCCTTAGTAGGATATGTAAGAGCCTACTTTACACTATGTGGCTCTTTTCTTTGTGTGGAGTAACTATATATGTTTCCCCTTCAATCTTAAATTGATGACGGGGAATGCAAGAATGACTGGTGCGTCGAGGTTGATATTGACAAACTAAGTATCAATTAATTAATTACTTCCCCCCGGGACCAACACTATTAAAAATGAAGGTAAAATTACACTCTATGTCTATTTTTGAAAATATTTAAGTCATGTAGCCCATACTTTGTGTATAAACACCCGATTTAGCTCATATTTGTGTATAAACACCTTTTATACATTTTATACAAGATTGATACATTAAGTATAATGCTTTCCCCATGTATAATCTACGTGGCGTAAATATTTTCAAAAGCTATATATTTATGAAAATATCCCCTACAAGCCAGTCTTTCAATTCTCATGTGATAAATAAAAAGAAAAAATTTGTTTTAGTTATTTTGTTGTTAGTTTGACTCATCTTTAGGCTCTATTTATACATTATTACACTTCGTTTTAGATTGTTTACTTTTGGTGATTTTAGATCTTTTCTTACTTTAAATAAATTTCGCTTAGCCTATGTCAATAATCCACTATAGTCTAGTTGATTAGGATACTCGGATCTCACCCGAGAGACCCGGGTTGAAGTCCCGGCAACGGAACTCTTGTCTTTTTTGGGCCGTTGCATTGTTGGGGGCCCGAGATATCTTTTGATAGGAACTGATAAATCGGCCCAATCAATTTGGAGGCTTAATTTGACCCAAATCGATTTGCATTTCTATGTCATCTTTTTGCACGGATTGTTCTTCAAAGGCGCTGGTCTTTAATTTTTCCCTCCGCTTGAAAAAGCAAATTGCCCTTTCCTAGTTGAAGATGACATTTGCACTTTTATCCCTATTTTGTGCTTCCGGGTCTAACCCATCACTAAGTATAAGAAATTAAAGAACAAAAAAAAAAAATGCGCGGGCAAGGCAAGGCTTCTGTTTGATTCAAACACCAACTGAAAAAAATGTTGATTTGGGTGATTTTCTCGATTTATTTTTGCTCTTTGTTGCTATTATATCTCCGTGTTTGATACTTATTGTTAAGAAATTTTGTAGCTTTTTTGGTCAAAGGATTTTTTTTTTTTTTTTGCTCTCTTTCGACATAGTGGAATTCTACAAAAAAGTTGAGGTCTTCCATATTTAGCCTATAGGCCTAATTAAACAAAAATTATTTTTCAAACAATGACCCATTCCCCTTCCTCCCCTCTCTACGAAATTTCGCTATCTTGCGATTTTTATATTTTTTTTTGAAGTTCGCCATTGCCTCCTTTTCTTTTCTTTTTTTTTTAAAAAAAATTTTTTTATTATTTTTTTTTTAGTCAACATTCTTTTTTTTTTTTAATTTTGTTTTAATTTTTTTAACATCTTGATGTTTGAAAGATTTTTGCGATGATCGTATATGGGTGTATGACAAAAGCTTTAAAGAACCACCCCCCGAATTGTAAGGGCACCGTGCAAATTGCCCTTTCCAAGTTGAAGATGACATTTGCACTTTATCCCTATTTTGTGCTGGTCTCAAAGTTTTGCCCCTCAATGCAAATAACTTTTTCGCGTGGCATATATTTATATTTTCACATCATAATATCTCACACGTTATTACTCCCACACCTCCATGATCTCCCCCATCACGTAAATGCATCTTAAAGAATCCTAATAACTTATGCATCACTTGGCATAAATTTAATTTTTGAGGACAAAATTAAAGAACATCCCATTTGAAGGGAAACCGGCCAATTTCTTCAACTTCACAATGCGCGGGCTAAGGAAGGAAAAAGAATCAATTTACATCGGTCCTTCTGGTTGATTCAAACACCAACTGAAAAAAATGTTGATTTGGGTGATTTTCTCGATTTATTTTTGCTCTTGTTGCTATTATATCTCCGTGTTTGACACTTATTGTGTAGTTGTTTCGGAGAAATTTTTGTAGCTTTTTGGTCAAAGGATTTTCCACGTTAAAATTTGGTGTTTTTATTTTCACTATTTTTGAGTTTGCCTCTTTTCGACTTACAGAGGTATGTATAATGAAAGTCACCCAAATGAGGGGAAGTATTGCAATTTGATTATTTATTTTGTCCTTTCAAGGCGATGGAAATCGTTTTTCAAAAAGAATAAAAAAATTTGAGATAATTACGTATGCAGTTGGTAGTAAGTCGAGTGAAATTGGTGATTGAAGTTCATCTTGCCACCATATTTATGCCCTATATTTCGCGACCAAGAAGGTAAGAGTTTTTCGTACACTATGATGCTAATATAAGATTTTGGGTTCAAGTCATCTTTCAGTATGGATAAGACGTTGGGTTTGAGTCCTAAAAAATTATTTTTCAAACAATGACCCATTCCCCTCTTCCTCCCCCTCTCTCTCCACTGCCTCCTTCTTTTTCATTTCTTTTATTATTATTATTTAATTTTTTTTAAAAAAATTGTTTTTGGAGTTTGCCACTGCCTCCTTTTTTTTAATTTTAATTTTTTTATTATTATTTTTTAATTTTTTTTTGGAGTTCGCCACTGTCTCCTTTTTTTAATTTTTTTATTTAATTTTAATTTAAAAAAATTTTTTTTTCGGGGAGTTCGCCACGCCTCCTTTTTTTTCTTTTCTTTTTTTTTTAATTTTTTATTATTTTTATTTTTTAGTTTTTTTTAATTTCTTCATTCTCTCCTTGTTCTCGTCAAATTGACTCGTGATCTCCCATTTTTTTTTTATATATATAAATTTTGTTTTAATTTTTTTTTTATTTCCCCTCTCCCTTTGTTACGTACCGCATCGATGTTTGCCTCCAATTATAGAACAATTGGTTGAGTCAAAAAGGTGGTAAATGGAGTTCGCAACGAAGTTATAAAAGTTCCTAACTCCTATCGATGATGGATCGTATACGGGTGTATATGAGTGTATATGATAAGTGGTATAATATTGTATGAATTTTGTATGATTGGTGTATGTCGAGAACAAGCTAACTCCCTTATACGGGTGTATCAATGTACAAGCATTATATAAATAGTAATTGTATATGAGAGTATATATGGATATACGGGTGTATAATATTGTATATGGGTGTATTATATTGTATATGAGTGTATATGGATATATGAGTTATAATATTGTATAATACCGTATAGCCTTTCAAGTGCATAACCCAAGGGTATATGAATATATATGGGTGTATAATATCGTTGTATACAAAGCGTTGCTGCGCATTTTGGTACTTGAGTATATGGATATAAGGGTTATAAAAATATTACCTTGGTCCCTTCCTTCATGCTAAATCTTGATTTTATTCTCTTTCCTCTTATATGGCTTGTATAATATTTAGCCGTAAAATATATAGGTGTATATGAATCAAATGCTTTATAGTGGTATATGGATTATAATGTTGTATAATATCGTATATGCTCCATAAAGCGAGTATAACAAATTGGTCTTGATCTTTTCCTAAAGGAAACCAATTAATTCCTTCCGTCAGATTTGAGACCCTCTATATGAATTATAATACTCTATTAAAAAAAAAAATTGAAAAAATAATAATAAAAACATTTTTAAAAAAGTAAATATCCTTCCTTTCCATGATTCTGTAACTTGATTTGGGAAATCTTTTTCTTCCATATCTTCTCCCGTAATTCCATCTCGTAATATCTTCTTCTTCATATTTGCTTAGAACTCACAACTTTTATTAAAAAAATAATTAAAAATTAAAAAAAAAAAAATACTAAAAAAGAAGTCCTTGAAGGACACCCATGGAGAGAGAGAATGAGAGAGCAAATGATGAGTCATAACAATTAGGCAAGTGCAGAAATTGACGACTAACACTTCATAAGACCTGGGAAAGGTTCATGTACATGAAAATGATTTTAAAAAATGAAGAGATCTCGATTTTGTCGAATTGAACCGATATCAAATGAAATCTTTGAAATAATGTAGCGCCGACATTATATAAATGTTTACGAGATCTTGAATTCAAATCACAAAAGAATGTGGACAAACATATATAATGATTGGCCAAATAAAATTCATATATATTTTGTTTCACCTAAAAGTGATGTTATCACAATCAAGGTACAATCAGGTACAAATGGGTTCTTGTGCGAAAAGTAAAATGAGAAATAAAACCGTAAATATAAAGTATCTCATATTGTTCTATTCTTACAATGATATAATTTCAAGATAATTTTGCTAATCCGAACCGCATCAAATTTAATACAACTTGTTAGTAAAAATAAACAATATTGATGAAAACAAGTAAACCCAGAAAACAACTTATTAAATCACGGTTGCATCACAACACAAGATTCACAAGATTTCAACACCGCAATCGAAAGAAGGATTCAAAGCGATTTCGGACAGTAGTTGCGTCACAGCATTTAGACAAATCGTTTTTTCGCTTCCTCGCAAGGTTCCACAACACTCTCAAACACTTGCACTAGTGTCTGAAAGTTTGGAGTTTGCACAAACTTCCCGACATACTTAAAAGAGAGGAAAAGAACAACTTTTAAGAAGAAGAAGAGATGTTTTCGGTGTGTGTTCAAGAAAAATATCTACCAGTATTTATAGGTAGAAAGCAAGACCTCGGTAGTCAAGGCGAGATCCGAAACGTCCCCTAACGTTTGGAAAATAAAGATCATCATTAATTCGGAGTAATGGACGAAATAACGTTGTACCAAATAACGCTGAAGTAATGAGCCTTGACTAGATTTTAATTCTAGGGAATGAACTTGGACATTACTCGATAAGCATGTATTTGGACAATTTCGGGTAAACTCAAAAATAGCAAAATAAAGATCGCCATTGAGTCAGTGTAATGGACGAAAGAACGTTGTACCAAATAACTGTGTAGTAATGAGCCTTGACCGGATTTTAATTCTAGGGATGAACTTGGTCATTAATCGATAAGCATTTGCACAATTTCGGGAAGCTCAAAAATAGCAAAAAATAATATTTTCCAAAACTAGAACATAATTAGGCCTCTCATATACCTCGCGCGCGGGAATGGGGGAAGGCAAATCGACCCATTTCCCATGTGCACAAGGCCACTCCCATTTCCCAACTATTTACAAACCAAATCATGCACAATTCAATATAACGAGGAAGAGGGAACTTTCCACCACCAATGTGGTACAAAATGCATTTCACATAAGACAAGAATGAGAAAATGAAAAGGGACCAACAAAGATTCGTTGGTTTTGTATTATTTAGAACAAGAGAATAATGGCAAATGGGTAACTAAATCCAACACAACTAATACTAGCAAAACAAGCATTTTATATTCAACAATTTCAAAATATGTTGTGAAAGTCTAATTTCAATTTTCATGAAGGATCAATGGGATGTTTATCAATCAAGTCAAATAGTTCATCTCCAATCCCAAAACCAAGCATTCTTGCCATGTCTTTTGTCTTCAGCCTTGGCATTGGAATCTCATTTTGCTTCAACCAAGAATATACCACAAACACCTTATTCATCACAAACAATTCTAATGCCTCTGGATTGAATACTACTCCCATTTTCATACTCATCTGTCAACAAAAAGTTTGAATTTAAAAAAAAAAAAAAAAACATATCAACAAAAAGTTTGAATTAAAAAAAGGCTGCATTTAGCTTAATTGATCTATAGTTCTTGGCGCAATGGTAAGAGTTATGGTCATGTGACCGAAGGTCACTTGTAGAATTAGTGATGGAGTCAGGATTTTCATTAAGAGGATTCTAAATATAAAGAAGGAAACATACAAAAGAATTGTTCTATTTACATTATGTAATTTTCCCTCTTAGCAGTGTCAATTGACTTCCCTTGGACAAACGGAGATCCGCTCTGGGTGAAAATAACCTCTTGAAAAAAATGCAATGTAAGACTACGTATAACAGATATAATGTGGTCCAACTCATCATAGGGACCCACCGACAGGGGCGGAGATAGGGGCCGCTAGGGGATTCATCTAAAAATAACATTGTATATACAAAATTAAAATTATATTTATGTATATATAGGAGATCTTGAATCCCCTTGACTTCTTTTATATATTTCGAATTCCCTCGATGAAAATCTTGATTTCACCACTGCTCGCCGATAGTGTGGACTTGGTGCACTAGCTTCCCTAATTTGTTTAGTTTAATTATTCAAGAATTCAATATCGGGCAGCTAGAATCGGTTAAAATACATTAATTGTGTAAAATATGTTTACACTATCGGAGTATGTAAGTAAAATTCAAAAAGAAAAGGTGTAGAATTTAGATTAATTAAAGAATTTGATACCTGATGAGGTACCAACATTGCTGCATAACGTGCAAGTTCTCCAGCTCTCCAATCCAATAAAACTGGCAACCATGGATAAGTAGCATCTAATCGAACGAACCATAGTCTTATATCTGGAAATTCTGATAATTCCCTTGGATCATATTTGTCTTCTCTTTTGTAATTTATTGTAAAGCCAATTGTCCTTTCCAGATACTGTTTGGGCTTGGCTATTACGTATTAGCAACATCATTAGCATCATACAAAGTGATTAGCAACATCATTAGCATCATACAAAATGGTAATAAAATATTTGGAAAAGATTTTTGTGTTTAATAAATCAGTTGAGTATGCATCAAACACTTTACCAAATTAAGGAGACATTAATTTGGAGGGATCTTATCCATCCTTTCCACCATAACCTTTGGTGATTAATGTCATTTTAGAAAATCAATAAATAAATAATTATTTTTTTCAATTTTACGTTTAACATCAGTTGATCTATAAAGTAAGAAGTTAATTGATTAGAAGTATACATTTTCCGAAAATTCTTGGTCAAAGAGTACAAGAATTACTAATAAGAATAGATTAGTTAAATTACTCTTCTTGTTAATATTTTCTTAAAGAATATGCAAAAGTCTGGCCTGATAAGTAAACGGAGACAAGAGAGAGTACTTCCTTAATTTCCTACTCCTTAAAACACTCAACTTATTAATTAACGACTTAAGTTATATACACTAATAGTCTAAAATTTCTACAATATCGTTGAGTTTTAACATTTGGTAAGATATTACTTATAGTATTATTTTTACTAGAATATCAATTACAGTAATATTTATCAAGAAATTGACCTGTAACTACCTAATAAATGATATAATTATGTAAATATTTTACACACCATCAACATGTACAGTTTAAACGTGTTAATTAATGAGCTGATACTTACCAGATAAGGGTGAAGATATTCCAGTTGCATTCTGAAATGTTGATAAGTCAAGACGTTGAATTATGCCATTATCTATTATAACTTCATATCTACCTTCTGATGGAGGCATTGGTGGAGGTGCCACTTCTGTATCTGTTAATCATCAAAATTACTTTTAATTAAGCTAATTAGAAAAAATAAAGATGTCTCATTATGGTGCATTCAGTAGGAATCAAACATGATGAATTGACCCATTAGAAGCTAATCTTATCCTTTCAGAATATAATATACGGATAATGTTCAATTGGGAACATTGAAATATGAAATAAAAATAGATTGACTAGAAACGACATATGTTATATTAACAAAACAGAATCAATAACAAATTGGGATACTAATTAAGAGACAAATAAGGTAGTTTCATTGTTGTGCATTCAGTAGTAATTGGACCAACGAGTTGACCAAGTTATGAGCTAATCTTATCCTTTCATAAGACCTATGGACAACATTCAATTGGAACATGAAAGCATGAAATTAAAAGAAATAAACTAGAAACAATATATGTTATGTCAATGGTAGCAGCGAAATTTATTAAATGAATAAAATTGAGATATATTAATGAAGTAATGTGCGTGCTTACTTTCTTGGTCATCATACTTGAACGACAAATAAAATTGTCTCATTGTCGTGCATTCATTAGGAATTGAACTGACGAATTAATCAATTATGAGCTAATGTTATCCTTTCAGATAATAACGTGAGCTAATGTTATCCTTTCAGATAATAACGTTTGGATAATATTCAACTAGAACATGAAAATATATGAAATAAAAAGAGATAAGACTAGATACAACATCTGTTATGTTAATAATACCAGCCAGATATAATTAAATGAACGGAATTGAGATATATTAATGAAGTAGTAAAGTGTGCCTACTTTCTTGGTCATCATAAAGGGAGAGGTCAAAATTCCCAGAAGGATTGAATGATACAGAGGCAGCAACTTGTCTCAACTGTGAAGAACAACAAGAACAAAAAGTGAAAGAAACTGAATAATCTAAATTTGATTTGTGTGAATTAATACATGGAACTAAAGAAGGAATTGTTTGTTTGAGTGTAGAAGAAAATGCATGTAATGGTCTTATTATGGAAGCCATGGATAAAGGAATGACTAATGTATTTTGTGCCTTTTTTCTTTTTACAGTTAAATAGTTATTTTTTTTATTTAGCTTATCACCTTTTTATTCTGGCCTCATGTTCAAAAGACTTATATCCATACTGGCTATTTTGGAAGTATTCTTTTCAAATTGCAGAATTGGACTTGAACTATTAACTTTTTGCAATTTCTTCCACCCTCCCACATATGGATGACAGGATGAGGCAACAATTGTAATGGGAATTTGTGTAAGAATAGTATTAGTTGTGCAAATTTTAAAGGTGGTCACATCTCTATAATTTTTTAATACCAAAGTCACATAAATTTATTTTATGACTTAAAAGTTATAACATTATCACCTTGGCAACCAAATGGTTACAATAGGCAGAAATGTAACTTTCAGTGGAATTTTTTTTTACCTTTTTAACTTTTTTAAACAACCGTTGAAAAAATGTAAATAAATGGAGATTCACCAATAAGCACTTGGCTAGATTTTCTTTTTCGTCATTTTATTTTTATATACTTTATCAGGATAGATTTTAGAATCAAAAAAATATTTTTTTCCACCATTATTGGAATACGGAAAATTCAAAATATTTTCTTGAATTTTATTGGTGTTAGCTCATGTGTTATCTGAGTATATATTGAGAGGGATGTGGAAGAGACTGTGGTATAGGTGTTACCTCCACATTTGCATGGTATGCAGGTGGCGGCCGACACACAGTTGAAGCAACTCTTGCCAACTACTAGATTTCCGGAAAGATTCATTTGTTGATCTTTTACTATTATGCTTTCTTCTAACAGTAAAATCAATTGTAATGGCTTGTTGAAGCCATGGATAAAGAAGAACGACTTTGTATTTTTTTACGGTTAAAACAGTTGTATGTTATTAGTTTTATCACATTATGTTTAAAATTGCTTATATCCTGACTGGCTATTTTGGAAGTGTTCTTTTTAAATTGCAGAATTGGACTGGAACTATTAACTTTACAATCCCTTGCCCCCTCACCCCGTCGCCCTACAGCACCACCCCCCCCCCTCCCCCGCACCCCCCGATGGATGAGGCCAAATTTTGTAAAAATGATATGGGCTAGTCACTTTTTGGATCAATTTGAGAATAGCCAATAAAATTTGACAAAATATAGTCACTTTTGATGCGGTAATACCGTTATTATCTTGTGGATTTCCAATTAATTAAGCAACAAAATCTAGGATTTATTCTCGTAATCTAGGAACTTAACAAAAGAGAAACTTCATGATAATGTTCTGGATTTCGACTAGGATAGTCTGATGGCAAAGTCGGAACCAGGATTTGAAGCTTATGAGCTTGGAATTCTAATCCTTAAAATTAGTGAGCTCTAAACAAATAATTTGTACTTATTCAATTGACGAGTCACTGCATATATAAATTTTAACTCGTACTCTATCAAATAATAGTGTAGAAAGATGTTGAACCTACAGAAATTGTGTTCAACATTATTTTCTTTTATTCAAAAACTTGCGGAGACCCAATATACGTGGCTGGCTTACTCAAGTTTAACATTAAAATGGACACTGAAAATACATGGGCTCTATTATCTTTTCAGCGGGTAGCCAATATGGTGTTCCTTAGCAAAGTATGAAGTGGAAAGGACAATTTGCAGGATTTCCCTTCGTCGGGGGTGGTCTTTAATTTTTGTCCCTCAAAATGGTGGTCTTTTTAGGCAGAATTTGCACATGGACAGAAATTTGCAAATTTCTGCCTTAAGGTAGAATTTTGTAACTTTTGCCTTGCGATTTTTTTTTTTTTTTTTATGGAATGATTCGAACCCACAACCTCGCATTGTTGGCAAGAAACGAAAAGCACCATCAATTTGAAGGACAAAAATTAAAGACCACCCTAAATGAAGGACAATCCGCCCAAAAGAAAAAAAGAAGTGGGAATACATAGAATACAAGTTGGGCTCACAGAAGCTCTATATGAATGGGCTGACCACTAGGTTTTGTTTGGGTCCCCTTTTTTGTGTTGATTAATTGGTGTGAAAGTCATTTTAAGGTTGTTTAAAACATAACCAATATTTTTAATGTATTTAAAAGAAATTCATACCTTAAAAAGTGTTAAAAGACTTGCTTCTTCTTCTACTTCATCTCATCCTTTGCACAAATAAGAAAGAGAGTAAATGCACAAGAATAATATCTCATACGAAGTACTAGGGGTGTACAAAGTAAACCGATAAACCGCACCAAACCGATAAACCGAGAAAAAAACCCGACTAGTGGTTTGGTTTGAAGGACATAATTGGTTTGGTTTGGTTTTAACTAAAAAAGTCAAAAACCAAACCAACCCGACATTACATGTATTCAATTTTTAAAATATTTTATACATAAAAATATTTATTTGTAAAGTAATTTATAAATATTTCTTAAATTTTTTCGTAATTTTTTATCTATTATCATATTATTCAAGCTTGAACTTAGAATTTTGAATGTCAATAAGTTTTATATCCTATGGATGTTAGTAACTCAAATAAAGTCCAAATCAAAACCAACTGAACACTAATCCTAACAAAAGAAATTCAATTTACCACTAGAAATGACAATAATGTTGGATATCTATTCTTTAGTTTTGCATAATTGATTTAGAGAGTAAAAATACATAACTTAAGTTTTTTTCTTTGTCATATAATTAATACTTACTTTAGCATGACTTAGTATTTTTAGATTATGGTCATTTTCTTTTATGGCTTGTTAATTATCAATATTTATTTTAACCGATTATATTAGCTTTTGTTGAATATTTTAATACAATGTCATCACTCTTCTCACATTTTGTGTTATTTTCTTAAGAAACACCTTAATTATATAATTGTATCTTACTGGACTAAATATTTAAAGTAAAGGTTATATGTTTTGTATCAAGACTATTCGAAAAAAAAAAACCCGAAAAATCCGAGAAAACCGAACAATCCGAACAATGAGAAAAGAGGTTGAAAAACCCGAATTTTATTGGTTTGGTTTGGTGTATAAATTTTAAAACCCGACGCAATTGGTTTGGTTTGGTGTTTAAAAATCCGAACCAACCCGAAGTACGTAAGCATCTAAACATTTATGTTGAAATTTAATTAACTCGTGAACAAGTGTCTATGTTCCTTCAGGATAGTTTAAACAATAGTAGTTGAAACTTGAAGCTTCAGGATACTATGTCTTGATGTTCGTACTCCACCATTCAAATTTCAAGACACTATGTTCTACTAAAGTTCGAAATGTTCAAGACACTGCTACAATCAAGAGATATGTTGCCCCACGTTAACTCTTTGTTGGTATATGAACCCAGATTTGCATGGGATGAAGGTGGTGGCCGACAGACTGGTTATGTTTTCTTGCAAGGTATTGATAGTTGAGAAATCTCTTAACAGTTACAGATATTTTAGAAAGTTTCATTTATTGATCTTCTTCAACTTTCATGCTTTTCTTCCAACAGAAAAAATTTATAACTGAGGGAAGAAGAAAAGGATTATTTTGAAAATAAAGGAAAAAGAAATAGCCATCCAATTTTTTATGAACAACTTTGACACATTCATGGGAAATTTAAAATATTCTCTTGAATTTTTAAGGGTGTAAGCTCATGTGTTATCTAAGTATATATTGAGAGGGATGTGGGTGAGATTGTGATGCAGGTGTTACATCCACATTTGCATGATATGCAGGTGGCGGCTGACAGACAGTTGAAGAAGCTCTTGTCAGTTACTAGATTTTCAAAAAAAATCATTTATTGATCTTTTACTTTTATGCTTTCTTCCAACAGTAAAAACAATTGCAATGTCTTGTTGAAGCCGTGGATAAAGAAGAACGACTCTGTATTTGCTTTACAGTTAAAACAGTTGTATGTTATTAGTTTTATCACCTTTTTAAATTTGGCCTTATGTTTATCAATTTGAAAAATAGCCGATATTTAAAAATTTGACAATAAATAGTCACTTTTCATCGGAAATACCAATATTGTCTTGTGGATTTCGAATTAAATAAGCAAAAATCTGAATTTATTCTCGTAATCTAGGAACTTAACAAAAGAAAAACCTCATGATAATGTCTTGGATTTCATCTAGGATAATTTGACTGCAACGCTGGAGCATGGATTTGAAGCTTATGCGTTCGGGATTCTAATCCTTTAAAATTAATGAACTATAAAATATCAAATTTTTACATATTCAGTTGACGAGTCACTGATTTATATAAATTTTAACTCATACTCTGTCAAATAATAGTATAGAAAGTTGTTGAACCCACAAACACTACAAAAAAAAATAGGGATTTTCGACCACACATGGTCGAAAAAGCCAATATTTCGACCAATTCCTCGACCACACGCGTAGGTTGCTAACACGAAGGTCGAAATCAAATTTCTACCTAAATTAAGAGAAACTGTTTTCGACCTCATGTGGTCGAAAATATTATTTTATAATTAAATTATATTTAATTTTTTCGACCACACGTGGTCGAAAACATTATTTATCTTTAAATATTTCGACCTCCTGTGGTCGAAATCTGAAAAATTTAAATATAAAAAGAAATTTATTTACACAACTATTGTAAATTCGGCCCAAAATTTCGACTACCAGTGGTCGAAATTGTAAATTCGCGTAATTTTGACTACCGTGGTCGAAATCGGCAACAATATTAAATTTCGACCACATGTGGTCGAAATTGTATTTTTTCGGGTACAATTTCGACCTCATGTGGTCGAAATTTAAATATCTAGTCGATTTTTGACCACTGTGGCCGAAAATCTGGAATATTTTTTCCAGCATTTGCCTGCTTTTGACGGCCCACCTGCCAATTTCCAAACAACCAAATTCATCAACCAAAACAACCATCCAATTCATCAACAATGCGACATAACAACCATAAACAATGGGGGCACTGCGACATGGCCAGTCGGCTAACTCCATGCCAACCCATCTGTAAATTGTGTCATTGGAGGGCCAAGTGATGGGAGGCATAGCGCAGGATCTCTAGCTCCAATCCGAAGGGACGTGTCATTATGCCCTCTAGTGGTATATACGGACTCTTCTTTTTTGACTTTTTCAGGGCTTTCGCAATAGCCTTTCCCCTTTTATCACCCACTAGCTACAAAATAAATAATGTAAGTATTGCAATATTGATAGGAGTACCAAAAAGAATCTCTTTTGGAAGTATTTGTTCATTTCTCAACTGTGAAGGAAAGCCTACTGGCATCTTTTTTAAATGACAAATGTTTTGCTACACAAGGTTATGCATCTCATTATATCAAGGAAATGGTTTATTACAAAAAAAGAGATTACAAAAGGACTGAAGAAATTCCGAATTTAGGCATAAAAAATAAACAACATTAATGCATACTTAATTAATCAAGATTCTACTACTGCTGCTGCTGCTGGTCTAAGCTTCTAAGAAGAGCAGTTTTTTATCCATCTTGTACCTAATCCTTGAGAAACTTTAACAACTATGTCTTGTAACATTAAATCATTAACATTATAAAATTTCACTAATCAAAGCTTGTATACCTTTAATAACATTATTCCTCTCTGTTGGTTGTTGTAAACTAATTTTTTGTTCCTCCTCCTTTTTTAACTTTAGTAAACTAGTTTTTTGTTCCTCCTTTTTTAACTTTAGTACCATATATAAGAAATAATACCTAGAAATCGCATATACTATGAAAAGGAAAAGAAAATAAAAGCTAATCTATCAACAAAATTGAATAAACACAGTAACAGATTTTCCAGCCAACATACTTAAACCCCAAGATCCATCCAACAACAAAAGCCATCCTTAAAAGTCAATTAAGATCCAGATACTTATAAGTCTTACAATCAATTAAGTAAAACTACACATATTTAATAGTTCTAAAATGAAATACATGCTAATTTTTATCATTTTCTTCCTCGTCTGACCACTCTTCCTCATCGCTTGTTTCATTTCATCATTTTCTTCGACTTCTTCAGTAACATCTGCTACATCGACTTCTTCTAATATATGTTTTGGATGCTGCAGTTTAGTTTCTAATTCTGGGTCGACTATTTGGTTAACATGTGATATGTCGTCATTCTGAAAGGCAGCAGGCAAATCATTCTCAACTTCCATACGACCAACAAGCTTGGTTTTAATTACCACCCACCAATCAGACTTATCTGGTCTCAATGGATAAGGGACATAGTACACCTGATTAACGTTGTGTGCAATGACGAAAGGATCATAACCTGCATACCTCCACTTGTGCTTTACTTCAATTATATTGCACTCCTTTAGTACCCTCATACCTCTTTTTGGGGTTGGATCAAACCAGTTACATAGGAAAAGAACAATTTTTTTGAGAGGTCAACCAGAATAATTTAACTCTAAGATCTCTTCGATTACACCAAAATAATCAACACCATCAGCACCTTTAACCCACACACCACTGTTATTAGTTTTCATATGGTTAGCACATTTTTGGGTATTAAATTTGAAACCATTAACCACATATTTGTCCATACAATGAACACTAGTGGGTCCCCAAGATAAGTCCCTCAAAAATTGTTCATGAAAATCACACGGATTATTGTAAACCTATTAAAAGGTAAGAAATAGAAAGTTAGAAATATTAGAATTCAAAACTTAGTACTGTTGATAGCTTTGGTTAGATAATTATATATAAAACTTACGTAATTGTTACACCAAGGTGCAAATTGGTTGGACACTTTTTCTTGACCATGTATATCCACAAAGAGATTGTCCAACAAAATGGAATTTAGGTTAGCGCCTTTTCTCATTTTAAATGATAAATTTTTGCAATTTTAGTTAAACTTTCTCATAATAAGGTTGAACTTCTGGACAATTTAACAAGATATGTGTCGAAGCTGATTTATACTCCATTTGATTCAAAGGTCTCTTACGTTCTTTTGACCCATTACCTGATCGATTAAAGATCAATATCGGCTTCAACAAAGAGTTATTCACACCTCCATCGTAGTGTCGATTAGGCTCCGTTTTCAAACAAGTTACATCGTTCTGAAAGTGGTAAGAATAGAAATGGGATGTTTCCTTGGTAAGGTATACTTCGTACATTGAGCCTTCCACTTTCGATTTCTGCTTGATAGCCTTCTTTAACTTACCAATAGACCTGCATTTATATTGTGTTAAGTCTAAAAAAAAAAGAGTGATTATATAGGAACAAATAAAAAAAATGACTCATTACCTCTCGAAGGGATACATCCACCTATATTGAACTAGGCCTCCGAGCTCAAGCTTCGTATGCAAGTGCGTGAATTGCAAGCATGTTCCATCAAATCAAAGAACCCCGGTGGAAGAATTTTCTCCAACCTGTTTGTGATAACAGGAATATTTTGATGCATCCGAGAAAGGTTGTCTTCCCTAAACGTACTGGAACACAAGTCTTTGAAGAACAAACTAATTTCTGTCATAGGTTTCCAGATTCGTTCGTGCAAGCCATAAATGCATAGGAGTAAACTTTCCATGAAAACGTACGATACGCATGACTTTTCATCCCATGTATCCCGCCTTGCTCCATATCAACACATGATCCGAAATTTGATGCATGGCCATCGAGCATCTTCAAGTTCTGGAGCCACTCACAAATCTTTCGCTTCTGCTCCATTGTGAAAGAATATGAAGCAGCAGAGAGAAGTGAATCTGTCAGAACATAAACCCAACCTAACATTACGTGGTTCGGCCTAAAAGTCTAGATAGGTGCTATCAAACAAGCCAGTGCCTCACCATCCGACGGATGACACATAACACCTATGGCCTTCAATTTTCACCGTGCCATCTCATATATGCATGAAAGCAGAGCTATTAGATGCATACAACCTCTTTAACCTTGGTATTAGAGGTAAATAATGCATCACCTTAGCAGCAACTCTCTTCCCACTGCGAGTATCCTTAAACCGATCACTACCACAAAACTTACAAGATTCTAGATCGACATCATCCTTATAGTATAACATGCAACGATTTTCACAACAATCAATTTTCACCGACCAGAGTCCCAACTTAGGCACCATTCTCTTTTCCTTATAGTAATTATCGAGTATCTCTAGAGTCGGGTCAACCAATCTACGACGAGGTCAATCACAAAATCCATTACCCCTTCGGGAAACATTGTAATCTACTTTGATACTCAATAATGTAACAATGCTGATAGATAATCGTAGAGTGGTAGAACCATCATGTAAGGGCCGACTAGCTTGATTTAGCTTTTTATAAAAACGTCTGGCCTCTTCATTGGGAGGTTCTTCAACATGGTCACCGGATTCAAAGCCTGAATGAATGCCATAAGCATCCCGAACCATGTCGTGCATTCTAGAATTCTCGGACATTAGGTTCTAGTGCCCTACTACTTTCACCCACAACAAAGTTCTGAAATCTACCCAAACTGTTACGCGTTTCTCCATGACTAGTCCAAAGTGTATAATTACTTTTAAAACCTTCATCCATTAGATGTAGCCTAACAATCTCTGGGGTCTTGAATTTCATACATTCACATTTGGAACAAGGACACTTAACCACACCATGAATTGTAAAATCCTCAAGTGTTTTAGCATAGTCAACAAACCATAAACACCGGCTACAAATTCATTCTTCAACCCAAATCGACCAGGATTAGTTCTATCGTAAATCCAACTACGAGATTCCATCTACACAAATAGCACAAAGTTTGAACTTGTTAAACAATCCCTAGTTTATCTGATTAGTAACTAGTGTCAAACATTATCTCCAAGTTCTAAAAGAACATACAATACCATTCAGGTCACAAGCAAAAATTTGTCTTCAAGTTGCCTAAAAATGATAGTTGACCTTTGCTGGAAGTAAATGATGTTTAAGGATCCACTATTACGAAAAAATGTTACTTTAGCCACTAAAACTACAGTTTCTGATTGATGGAAAATACAATGTTTCATCTTTTGATTAAATTCTCCCTTCTTTTTTTTCCGTTTAAATCTTAAATGCTAGGATATTTTTATGAGATAAGTGGCCAATCATAAATGTTTCCACTTTTTCTTAAGAACTGGAAAACAAGGATGGATATGTCTTGGTGGTACCATCATGTGCATTACAGGTAAGCCTCGTCATTGGTGTGGTCTGCTATAGTTCTTCATTTAGATTTTACATTATGACATAAATCCATTTCCTCGTGTTTGTTCTGCTTGTTTGGAACTTCACATGCTTCATCTAGTATGGGCCTTGAAATACTAGTTTCTTATGATAAGTGGTAAAGTGAAATTGGGGAAATTGGAGAACTTAATTTCAACACAGCAACATTCAATATCAATATTTCATTCAATTTCAATTTACCCTAAAATAAATAACATAATATAAATTCTAAAACAAATAGTGAACACTAAATAAAGTTATCAAATCTACTAAATATAGAAGGTAATGCAACTAATAACATGAGATTGAAATGCATGCTTGGGAACTAGTTCAATGTGGGGCTTATTCATAAGATTGAAAAGAAAAGAAAAAAGTACCTGGGGCTGCGCCACCGTCGGTGGGCTGCTGGTCGGAAAGGCGGTGGGGTTCGTTGAGCGTCTGGGGTGGTGGGGCGGTGGGGTGGTGGTGTGCGTAGAGAGGAGAGGGAGAGTGGAAAGAGAGAGAAGGGGGGAAAGGTATAAAAGAAAAAGACCCGGTTGGGTCTAAATGTAATACAATTAATTAAGCTAATTTGACTTAATTATTTCGACCCTGTGTGGTCAAAATTAGTTTTTTTTTTTAACTGATTGTTTCATACTTATATAATCTGTAAATGTATAAAATGATTTTTTTTTCCCTTTATTATTTGTACAAAAATTAATTTCGACCACATGTGATCAAAATTCTATTTTCTCGTTAAAAAATTGACCCCGTGTGGTCGAAATCATATAAAAATAAAATAAAAATTAGATTCTTGAAATTTCGACCGCGTGTGGTCAATTTTTTCGACCAATAGTGGTCGAAATTTCGAGGTCGAAAATGGCATTTTTTTTAGTAGTGAAATATTGGATTCAACATTGTTATTTTTTATTCAAAAACGTATGGGGACCCAATATCTGTGGATGGTTTACTCAAATTCAACATTAAAAATGGATGAGAAAAGACATCTTTTCACCCCTAAACTTGCACCGAAAACTCACTTTAGCAATTAAACTTTACTTGTAATTATTTACCCCCCTAAATAACTTATACGTGAATTAAACTCAACCTTACGTTGCCCAGAGCAATCTTACAATGGGCTGTGTAGAACACTCTCCGCCACAAGAACGCCACGTCAACAATTGATTAAATTTTAAATTTTTACTCTTTTTTCTATTTTTTTATTTTCATTCATCTTTTTTGTTTTTAAAAAGTCTCAATTCAATTCCTTCTTCTTCACCCCCCCACCCCCACCCCCAACCAAACCCACCTTCTCTATTCCTTCTTCTTCACAACCCCCCCGCCCCAACCCACCCCACCCCACAACCCACCTTCTTCTTGCTGCTCTCCCCCGCTACCTTCTTACACCACAAAATTGCAAATTGTGACAGTTGCAATTTATTTTATATAAAATTATTATATTTATAGTCGTCAATTTATTAATTTATTTCTCTCCAACATTTAGTCCAACAATGGTGGTCATGGAAATGATGCAATAGAGAGGGTAGTGGCAATGGAGGAGAAGGTATTTTGGAGAAGACAATAAATAAAGAGAAAGAGAAATAAAAAACTTAAAAGGAAAAGTGGGACCCACATATTTTATTGTCTCAAAATAAAAAATTATATAATTAAAAAATATTAATATATCAAGAAAAAAATATTAAAAGTTATGTATTGGCCATTAAAAAAATGAGATGGGTATTATTTTATCGCTTTTTAAATTTTTTTTTCCTCCTCACTTTGCTTTCCGTGAAGGTGAGTACACTTTCTACTTAGGGGGATATTTAATATACTATCGACAAGAATAGGTGGATAAATAATTACAAGTAAAGTTTAATTGCTGAAGTAAGTTTTCGATGCAAATTTTGGGGGTGAAAGATGTCTTTTCTCAAAATAGATACTGAAAATACATGGACACTGAAAATACATGGACTCTATTATCTTTTTAGAGGGTAGCCAATATGGCTATTCTTAGCAAGTATGAAATGGAAATACATCTATTATATATAAGTGGTGAAGATGGACGAACATGGCTATTAATATTTGTACCAAAAGGCTATATAAATTGTACACTTTAACACAGCAATGAATACTTGTACCAAAAGATATAAATTGTATTAATTTTTAACCAACTACTTCTTTATCCCGTGACATATGTCATAGTACCGAATATTTATTTTCTTCTCATGTATATAGGTATGCACTTCAATTTTAATTCTCCGACATATTTATTTCCTCCTTGCACTTTTACTTGAACACTTTTGACTTTTCATGTTCTTTAAGTACTCCCTCCGTCTCATATTACTTGGTCACATTACTAAAAGTATATGTCCGAATTACTTGTTCATTTACAAAATCAAGATAAAATTAATTAAATCTTTCCCATCTTACCCTCTCCGCCCCATATTACTTGGCTACTAAATATTTATTCTCTTCTCATGTATACACGTATGCACTTCAATTTTAATTCTCCGACATATTTATTTCCTCCATGCACTTTTACTTGAACACTTTTGACTTTTCACGTTCTTTAAGAATTAATAAATGAAGACTCCCTCCGTCCCATATTACTTGGCCACATTACTAAACAACTTTTTTATCCCGCGTGGACATATGTCATGGTACTGAATATTTATTCTCTTCTCATGTATACACGTATGCACTTCAATTTTAATTCTCCGATATATATTTATTTCCTCCGTGCACTTTTACTTGTTCACTTTTGACTTTTCACGTTCTTGAAGAATTAATAAATGAATACTCCCTCCGTCCCATATTACTTGGCCACATTACTAAAAATATATGACCAAATTACTTGTTCATTTACAAAACCAAGATAAAATTAATTAAATCTTAATTTTGATTTCTTTGTAACAATCTTTTTATATATAATTGTTAATACAAAAAATTATAATGTAACTAATTTATTATAATGTAACTAATTTACCCCTTATTAACATATTTTTTAATTAATTTAATAAAAATATTTTATTAGTTTTGCTTTTTAAAAAATCCAATATATTCAACAATGGTTCTTATGTTTGGATCTCAACAAGCTAGTTAATTGAGATGGATATCAACCGTTTGCAGATACATATATAAGATATTAAAAAATTTAAAAGAAAAAAATTTAGAATCAAAATATTAATTTCCCCTCATATTCTTACTAATTTTCTTTTTCACATCGATGAACAACGTTCATTGTCATGACAATGAGAAAAAAGTCCGACTCTTTCCATCTCAAAGACTTAATTCCATCATTTTTTAATTATAACTAAAGGGATGGTACATAAAATACATTTTGTATATGTTGCTATATATAATAAAAATTAGAATGTTTTTAAAAGTTATTTATAAAATACAAACCTTAAAGACTGGCTAATTAAAGTGACGGAGTTTAAGAAATGAAGATAGACTTTTTAATCTTATGGTTCTAAATTAAAAATGTGTATAATATAATAAAATATCATTTGAATCTTGTGATTATAAACTTGACATGTAGGATATTTAAATTGTCAACTTACTAAATATAAAAAGAGGCGGACATAACCAAAATAAGACAAATTTTAACAACAATTGAGAAATTAAGGGGAAAAATAAGGAGGAAAAGAAATAAAATATGGAGACATCATCATGAGAATCACTTCGTATCCTCAGAAAATATACAAACCATAAAGACTAAACTAAAACGAAAGAACTAAATTAATCATTTAGCCTTTGCATCGCACGACGGCATAGTTTGCTAGTAAAATACAAGTTGGGTTGTAAAAGCTCAACATGAATGGGCTGATTTTAAGGTTGGTGTTTAAAACATAATCACTATTTGTAATGTATTTAAAAGATATTCACAAATTTAAAAAGTGGTTGAGACTCGCTTCTTCTTCTCACCCTCCTCCTCATCCTTTGCAATAAATAAGAAAGAGAGTGAATGTGCAAAAATTATAGCTCATACGAAGTACCTAAACATTTATGTCGAAATTTAATTGGCACGTGAACAAGTGTATATGTTTGTGTTCAGGATAGTTTAAACACTCATAGTTGAAACTTGAAACTTCACAATACCATGTCTTGATATTCGAACTCCATAGTTCAAATTTCAAGACACTATATATTCTACTAAAGTTCGAAATGTTCTGGCTGCAATCATAAGATATGTTGTCCCACCTTAACCCTTTGTTGGTATATAAACCCATCATTTGCATTTGTTTAATCCAGTGATTTCAAGCAGATATTTCACCTTAAAAAAAATATTTTAAAAAAAGTAAGAAATTGTATTTAGTAGTTCAATCCAACAACCTTAAGGGATTAAAGGTAGACTTAAAGCCGGGTGCTCCATTTGGTCTAGTTTGAGCATGTGTTCCTCTAGTTAATATTAGATATATTTACTTGATTATATACATAATACACTACAAAAAAAATGGATAATGAGCTGTAAGTTGCCGAAGGAGGTTTTAGCCTCTTCTAACAACTAGAGGAGGCTAAAACCTCGCTGACCAGTTAACTTTCAACCTTGTAGAATCACCCATTTTTTCAGAAGGCGACATACCGTAGCTAATGCGTTGATAGCAAGGTGTTCACGTCATTTTTTATACCTAGGTTCGCCCCTATTTGCATGGGATGCAGGTGGTGGGCGACAGACTAGTTACGTTTTCTTGCAAAGTATTGACAGTTGAGAAATCTCTTGTCAGTTAATGATATTTGAAAAGTTTCATTGATTGATCTTCTTCGACTTTCATGCTTTTCTTCCAACAGAAAATAAATGAGAGGAGAAGAAAGGGATTATTTTCAAAACAAAGGAAAAGGAAATATTCATCCAATATTTTATATATGAACAACTTTGACACATACACGGGAAATTTAAAATATTTTCTTGAATTTTATAGGTGTTAGCTCATGTGTTATCTGAGTATATATTGAGGGGGTTGTGGAGGAGACTGTGGTATATGTGTTACATCCACATTTGCATGGTATGCATAAGGCGGCCGACAAACAGTTGAAGAAGCTCTTGTCGATTACTGGATATATTCTGGGAAGATTCATTTGTTGATCTTTTACTTTTACTCTTTCTTCCAAAGTAAAAACAATTGTAATGGTCTTGTTGAAGCCATGGATAAAGAAGAATGACTCTGTATTTTTTTTTACAGTTAAAACAATTGTATGTCATTAGTTTTATCACCTTTTTTCAATCTGGCCTTATGTTTAAAATTGCTTATATTCATGCTGGCTATTTTTGAAGTGTTCTTTTTTAAATTGCAAAATTGGACTGGAAGTATTAACTTTTTACAATCCCTTGTCCTCCACCCCCACCCCCGCAACCCACCCACACCCCCTTCCTCCAGGGATGAGGCCAAATTTTGTACAAATGGTATGGGCTAGTCACTTTTTGGATCAATTTGAAAAATATCCAATGTTTAAAATTTGACAAAAAAAATAGTCACTTTTGATGCGGTAATACCATTATTATCTCAGGATTTCGAATTAAATAAGCGACAAATCTAGGATTTATTCTCGTAATCATGAAACTTAACAAAAGAGAAACTTTGTGATAAAAACTTTATGATAATGTCTTGGATTTCCTCTAGGATAGTTTGACGGTAAATCCTAAGTCGATTTCAGTTTTACGTGTACGGATTCTAATTTTTAAAATTAATAAAGTTCTTTAAATTAATAATTTGCATATATTCAATTGAGAGTGTTAACATATAAATTTTAACTCGTATACTTTGTCAAATATATAGAAAGATGTCGAACCTACTGAGATTGAGTTCAACATTATTTATTTTTATTCAAAACTTACGGAGACCCAATATATGTGGGTGGCTTACTTAGTGGGTCATTTTAATGGTTGCCCTTCAAAGGCACTGGTCTTTGATTTTTGTCCCTTAAATCTGGCCTTTAATTTCGCTTCTTCGCTTAAAAATCCCTTTGCCTGTGTTCGAACCCCCGCTCGCAAAAAAAAAATTCAAAAAAACCGCAAGGTAGAGTTTGATTCGTTAGCGCAGTTTTTTGCCTTAAGGCGATAATATAAAACCGCCTCCTTCAGCAATTTTTTTTTTTTTTTTTTTTTAACTTTGTTGGAATTTTACAAACCTCTATCTTAAGGTCTAACTTTTGCCTGAATAGGCCTAATTTTTTGCAAAAGTTAGACCTTAAGGCAGAGATTTGCCTTAAGGCCTAATTTTGGGTAGAAGTTTGCCTTACGCCCTAATAGGCCTAACTTTACTATAAACCTCTGTCTTGCGATTTTTTTTTTTTTTTGACTGAGCTGGGGTTCAAACCCAGAACCTCGGGGTATTAAACGAAGGACAAAAATTAAAGACCACCAATTTGAGGGACAAAAATTAAAGACCAATGCCTTTAAAGGATATCCGCACAAAAAAATTTACTTAGTTTAACATTAAAAATGATACTGAAAATACATGGGCTCTATGATCTTTTTAGTGGGTAGCCAATGTGGTGTTCCTTAGCAAAGTATGAAGTGGAAACATTTTTTTGCGCAGAGCGTTCTTCTTTCGGGGCGCTTCTACCCTTGCCCTCATATTTGAAATCTTTAAAATGGTTCTTCGCTTAACACCCATAGGTTCCAAGTGCTCAACCCACGCTGCTAGCCAAAATTTTAAAAAATTCTCAAGTATATGTAGTGCTTTTAATTTATGTTGACTAAGATATTTTTTATTATGAATTACCAAAGTTATACGGATCAAGATAGTTTATGTCTTGTAAGGATTTCAGATAAGTGATAAATGGCCCGCATAACTTTGATAATTCCTTCAAAGTTATGCCGGGTCCCAAGATAAAAGTTTGCCCATTAAAAGTATTTACCACCTGATAACTTTAGCGGGGCGAATTATCAAAGTTACGCTTGATTAAGATATTTATGCCAAGTCATTTGCCCATAAGTATTCAAGAAAAGTCGCCTTTCACATACTTTAACTACATGCCCATCCTAATTAAAATATGCAATCCAAACTTAACAATATTAACACATTCACACGATTGATAACCTCATCATTAATCGATTCGCATCTAAAGATTGTATCATTTCCACCTCCAAAGACAAGAGTAACGCTTATTCCCGCTGCTATAAATCTTAGATAAAGCCAAAGACAATAATTCTCGTGTAAGTGCTAGCATAGATGGTCGGCCAACAATTAACGTTATCCACAATCGCCGGGAACTTAGGTCCTCCACGTGGACACCTAGCAAGCTCTCCACAAGCACGATGAATATTTTGAACCATCGATAATCAACAAACATGCTATGACTTATCACTCAAATATTTATTTCCATAGACCCGGGCATAACTTTGATAATTCCTTCACAAAGTTATGCCGGTTGGCATACTTTAATCGGCAAACTTTACGGATCCCAAGATAACTTTGTAGCGAATTATCAGTTATGTTTGACGCATACTTATGTTAAGTCCGTCTCATTAAGGTATAAGTATACGGTCCGCATAACTTTTGTGAATTCCTTCATGTTGTAGGCCATGCATAGCGAATTTAAACAGCTTTGGCGAATTTTTTTTTTTTTTTAAAATTTTGATCGCACGGTGGCTCGAACTGAACCTACGGGCAGCCAAATTTAAGGGTAAAATTTAAACATTTCAAATACGAAAAAAGAAAATTTAAAGTTAATTACCCCAAAAGAAGGGCAATTCGCAAGTGGAAATACATAGAATACAAGTTGGGCTCACAAAAGCTCTATATGAATGGGCTGACCACTGGGTTTTGTTTGGGCCCCCTTTTCTCTATTGATTAATTGGTGTGAAAGTCATTTTAAGGTGGTTGTTTAAAAGATAACCACCAATATTTGTAACGTATTTAAAAGATATTCATAACTTTAAAAAAGTGGTAGATACTCGCTTCTTCTTCTACTTCTTCTCATTCTCCTCCTCATCCTCCGCACAAATAAGAAAGAGAGTGCATGCACAAAAATTATATCGCATACGAAGTACGTAAACATCTATGTCGAAATCTTGTCGACTTGTGAACAAGTTTATATGTTTGTCTCCAGGAGAGTTTAAACAATAGTAGTTGCAACTTGAAACTTCTAATCGACTCGTGAACAAGTATATATGTTTGTCTTCAAGATAGTTTAAACAATAGTAGTTGAAACTTGAAACTTCTAATCGACTCGAGTCTTCAGGATAGTTTAAACAATAGTAGTTGAAACTTGAAACTTCACAATGTTCATGACACATCTACAATCATGAGATACGCTGCCCCACCGTAACCCTTTGTTGGTATATAAACCAATCATCTGCATGGGATGCAGGTGGCAGCCGAAAGACTAGTTACGTTTCTTGCAGAGTACTGACAGTTGAGAAATCTCTTGTTAGTTACTGATACTTGGGAAAGTTTCATTTATTGATCTTCTTCAACTTTCATTCTTTGCTTCCAACAGAAAAAATTATAAATTAGGGGAGAAGAAAAGGATTATTTTCAAAACAAAGGAAAAAGAAATAGTCATCCAATATTTTATGTATGAACAA
The DNA here is from genome assembly GCF_029784015.1 of Lycium ferocissimum. Taxonomy (NCBI): domain Eukaryota; kingdom Viridiplantae; phylum Streptophyta; class Magnoliopsida; order Solanales; family Solanaceae; genus Lycium; species Lycium ferocissimum. The sequence goes on along the minus strand of NC_081353.1, from coordinate 28,089,063 downwards.
CTTTGACACATATACAGAAAATTTAAAATGTTTTCTTGAACTTTATGGGTGTCAGCTCATGTGTTATTTGAGTATATATTGAGAGGGTTCTGGAAAAGGCTATGATACAGGTGTTACATCAACATTTGCATGGTATTCACTATACACTTGGCGGCCGACAGACAGTTGAAGAAGCTCTTGTCAGTTACTGGATTCTGGAAAGATTCATTTATCGATCTTTTACTTTTATGCTTTCTTCCAACGGTAAAAACAATTGTAATGGTCTTGTTGAAGCCATGGATAAAGACGAACGACTCTGTATTTTTTTACAATTAAAACAATTGTATGTTATTAGTTTTATCACCTTTTTTAATTTGGCCTTATGTTTAAAATTGCTTATATCCATACTGGCTATTTTTGAAGTGTTCTTTTTAAATTGCAGAGTTGGACCGGAACTTTTTACTCTTTCCAATCCCTTGCCCCCCTCCTCCCTATGAAAGAGGCCAAATTTTGTAAAATGGTACGAGCTAGTCACTTTTCGGATCAATTTGAAAAATAGCCTATATTTAAAATTTGACGAAAATAGTCACATTTGATGCGGTAATACTATTATTTTGTGGTTTTCGAATTAAATAAGCAACAAATCTAGGATTTATTCTCGTAATCTAGGAACTTAACAGAAGAGAAACTTCATGATAATGTCCTAGATTTCGTCTAGGATAGTTTGATGGAAAAACCAGAGTAGGATTTGAAGCTTACGAGTTCGGGATTCTAATTTTTTAAAATTAATAAGCTCTAAATTACTAATACATATTCAATTGACGAGTCAAAATTACTAATTTATACATATTCAATTGACGAGCCAATGGCGTATATAAATTTTAACTCGTCAAATAATAGATAGAAAAATGTTGCCCACAGAGATTGGCTTCAACATTATTTTCTTCCAAAAACTAATGGAGACCTAATATATATGGGTGGCTTACTCAAGTTTAACATTAAAAATAGATATTGAAAATGCATGGGCTCTACTATCTTTTTAGTGGGTAGCCAATATGGTGTTCCTTAGCATTTTTTTTACGCGAATTTTCCTTCAAAGGCACTGGTCTTTAATTTATGTCCCTCAAATTGCCGGTCTTAAATTTTCATCCTTCACCTAATACCTCGAGGTTCGAACCCTGGCTCAGTCAAAAGAAAAAATACGCAAGGCAGAGTTTCGTAGCAAAGGCCTATTCGGGGAAAAGTTAGGCCTTAAGGCAGAGTTTTGCAAAATTCCAGCTGAGTAAAAATCAAAAAACAAAAAAAAATAAAAAAAATCCCTTAATACAAACCTCTACCTTAAGGTAGAGTTTTGTCTTATGCTTGAAGTCAAAATCACTTATGCCTGGTCAGGCGACCGCTTATTCAAAATTGGTCACGTGAACACACGGTCACCCGACTAAACTCGATATATTTATGTATATAACTTTAAATATATCTAATATTAATCGCTATATGGATCAAAGATTTACGGCGGTGGGTGCCTTATTAAAATTAATGAAAACAAAGTCCTGAGCAAAGGTTCGAACCCAAGTTCCCTGGCCACCCAAATCTTTACGCTCCCACTGAAACCAAAGCAAAATTGTACCGTGCTTTGCCTTTTTAGGGTGCTTTTGAGTTTTTATACCCAAAATTTTTTTATATTTTTGATAACTATACCTAGTTTCCGACGGGTTTTTCGGTGCTTGGGGCACCATTATATC